>NC_135423.1:23761469-23768969 GCF_051991245.1 Festucalex cinctus | reverse complement strand
GGTTCACTTTTCACGGCCTCGCTGTATCGCAAATTTTGTTTAGTGCAATTTTGCATGCATGTTTTAACAGTAATGTAGTTATTTTATAAAACTTATGAATATTTGAGCATTGAGAATAAGAGAGAAATGTGAGAAAATGGAAATGCCTCAATGTGTGAGTGATAAGAGTCCGATTTTCATGCCTCGCGCAAGTCTAGGGCAAAGTGCAGTCTAACTATGCACATGGGTGGAGTTTTCTTTCTTTTGGCATTTTCCTTGATTTTTACACAGGTAAAGACTGTCGGTTAATCTATTGTCTCTAGACTCACTGCCATTCATTTTCTTAAAACCCCACCGTTTTCTATTATTGATCTTTCTTAACCTTTTCCCTCTTGTACTTCTCACTCAGCGTCCATGATCCTCTTGGGCTCCATTGAGCGCGCTCAGCTCCAGGCGCTGCTCTCCCTACAGCTAGGACGCTCTCGTCGCCTGGATTTCATCAGAGAGCGCGCAACAGCAGAGAAGAAGCGGCTGTCTGTAGTCTCTAACTCTGACTGCGAAGACAACAACCAGAGAGCAAGTCAGGAGGTCCGCTTCCAGGTCAGAGATCACAGAAATCCTTGGCTTCATTGTTCCCTTGCTGCTTACAGTGAAGTTACATATTATTTTCAATGCACCACGACTATGGGTGGCATGGCTCAGTGGTAAAGTGACTGTCTCCCAAACCCTCTGGTTTCTATCAGGGTTCTGGGTGGAGTGAGTGTCTGTCAGTTGAGTCTTGGAGGATCAGTGTGGTTTTCATCCTGGCAATGGAACAGTGGACTAGCTTTAAACACTCGGCAGTGTCCTAGAGGGTGTATGGGAGTATGCCCAACTAATCTACCTAGATACCCTGGCTTACTTAGTCCCTGTACAACCGATGTCAGAGTTTGGTCCATATTGCTGGCAGTAAATCAGATTGGTTTCTGGTGAGGGTTGGACTCTAGCATTGCTGCCCTTTATTACCCATTCTGTTCAAAACCTTTTCAGAAGAAGATAGATGGATGGATATGTAATTTGGATGCAGAATGTTGTCAAAATTATTTCATGTATTGTATGGTTTTGTGTATGTGCGTTTGCAGATCTCGACTGAAGAATCATCGTTCAGTCCTACTCGTCAGCTTCCTCAGAAGCCCTTGAAACCTGCGCTGAAGAGACCCTCTGTGGTGGAGCGGCCCATTGACATCCCAATCGGTTTGTCTTTCTGTTACCTCTATTGACTCATTCACTCCCAGCCATTTTCACTGGCTATTTTACTGGTTTTTGACTGATTTTGCAAGGCCCACAGAATATTGTATTCTGTTGCTATAAAAACATGAAACCTACCAAAAGAAAGATTAGAGTCTCTTCTTTCATCAAGACAAAAAAAATATGTTTCTATCTGTTTCCATTTTGCAGCAATTAGCATTAGAATATAGCTAAGTTTCATCAATATTCACATTCCTGTTGAAAACACTAACAAAAAGAGCTTGTTGCAACATAGCCCTGGCTGATCTCATACTCTGCTGCCTCCTGCTGGCCGTTTTTTTAATTTTTTATTTATTTATTTATTTATTTTTTTAAACTGCTTTAAGCCACCTCTTCATGTCAGAAGCTGCATCAAAGCTTTCTGTATGCTTTTGCATTAAAAAATAAAAATAAAAATTGAGTGAAGGACAAAGTATTAAACGTTTTTACACATTTTGGGGTTTGAATGATTTAATCAATGTGAGATAGATTCGGGAATCTTGTAAAATGAAGAATGTTGGCAGTTTCAATGTAAATATTCATCAATTTAACTCCAGAGAATCATTGACACACCAGACTGGCCTCCAAGTTCACAGGTCAGCTAATTTCTACCCATTTTTCAGGCCATGTACTGACTACACTTGCATTTAGGAACAATTAGAAGGAACATTGCTACTGTTGGCGAAATCCATTGGATATGAAGGTTGTGACAGTGTTGGGGATTTTGTCTCATAGGCTCACAGGATCATTCAACCAACTCCAGTCTAAGGAACTTGTTTTGCGCCAGTCCAGATGCAGAACTCATGGAGGTAGGAGAACCCTGTCCTTGAACGCACCCAACAACAGCACACAAACACCACAAACAGTGGCTCACGGAATGCTGTTCACACATTCTTCGCACTCTCACGTACAGGCTTCACGCTCTACAGTACAGTACCTCCCACACAAGCAGATAAATCCAATGAACAGTGTCAGTACAGACACTATTTTCCATTTTGTCTGGGATTTGTGTCCAAAACACCAAACTGAAGTTTTGTTTCTCATTCACACTACAACAATAGTTCTTATTTACTTTCCACCGGATTGCAGTCCACACAAGGCACATTATTAGGCCTTATAGGAAAGTTTTGTTTTGACTGTTGAGGGTGTTTATAATATTGTCTGCTTGTCCTTGGTTGGGTGAAGAAAAACAACAATGTCGAGAGACCCGTGTCTCCTGACAACAGGAGGCAGTCAAAACGAGTCCGGATATCTGTTGTGGTAAGATTCCACCATTTGGGGCAACCCAATTGTCAGGATTCCGCCGGGTAACAGGTTCATCAGCCAATCAAAAATGTCTCACCCTGCCATTCCATTCCAGAGCTAATTGCTCATGCCAATGGCCTGTGATCTGGGCAATGCCTACCCCCGAACCCACCTGTGCCATTGCGCCAACATTTGAACAGTCTCTTCTTGTTAAACCTGTAACCTACCTGCTGACCTCTCATTGCCATTCGTTGCTTTCGTCCATGATTGTCAAAATTTAGATTCATTTTGCTTCATCTGTTTTATCTGGTCCAAAGGTCAGGGGAGGTTATGGAGAACATTTGACCACTGCAATGGGGAGAAAACATTCCCACCAATCACATTTTCAGCGCACATCAGAACACTCGCAGTAACTAATTACTAATATCATATATAAATAGAATATATATATATATATATATATATATATATATATATATATATATATATATATATATATATATATATATATATATATATATATATATATATGAAAAGAAAACATTTATAGACCAATTTGGTGATAAACAAGGTTGTCCGAGCATGGCAGAAATTGACTGTAACGTGATGACTGAACAAATGCACACGGATCAAACAAGCTTATTTAACCACCAAATCTGCATTTTGCAATTCACATATGAATAAAAATAGATTGAATAAGATTTATTTTGTGATTCAATGATTTCTTTTTTTAAGTCTTAGTCCACCATATGTGTGAGTGCAAATTGTTACACATTATGTACTCAAAAGACAGCATCATGAGCATTGTATTTGACGAATGTATTTAAAAAAAACGAGTGGAAAGTTTGCTTTGAAATAGTTAATCAGAGCAAGCCATCAAAATATATTCAATCCACATTAGTGTTGAAACTCTTAACACTCCAGGAACCCTTTTTCCTGTTTAAGTGCCACCCTAACCAAAAGAGCCATGACAGCTCTCCTTTCTACAAAAAATACATAATTACCATGTGTCCGAGTTGTACAGAGCTGTTAAAACGATCCCTTTTAAAAACTGCTTGGTAACAAAAAGCAGCAAGCCACATTTTTTTGTTAAATATTTGTCAAGCTGTCAACATGATGCCAATGTCAATTATTTTTTATTTTTTTGTATTTATATATACACACAATTATGTCTTAATTTGTTTAATTACACAGTTTTAATCATATTATAGTTCTGATTCCTCTCTCAAGTTCTCATTTAAGCGCATTGTTCTTGTTAGAGCAAACTTACAAATGCCATCAACAGACCTTAGTCGTGCTTACATCATACATTTTATCCTCTAAAACCCATTTGAGGCTCCATAGGCCATCTACAGTACATACAACTTTCATTGTACACTATCTGAAAAGCAAGTGATCAGGTGTTCTACAAGTTTGAGGCTGTTCAAACCTGGCATGCTGCTGTTTCCATCCTCCAACTGCGTCACCCGAGGTGTCCAATCAGTGACTGCCTCCCAGAGTAGGCGTCGACCTTTCTGGAGTGACCCAGAGTCAGATTATGTTTGCGATGCTCTGTGGATTAGATACTCCGAATGAGGAGAGTGAGTTCTCCTGTGCATGCAGCCACACTGTACGTACACAATAGGAATCATATCTTTATATTAAAAGGCATGGTTGAATAACAGCATTAAAAGAAAGCACTACAGTTCTAAAGGATAATGCATGGGAACTGCATTGATCATTTGTAATTCTTCGAACTTGGTCAATTACCAATGACTGTATTCTCATTATTGTACAGCAATCATTGATTTAATAATCTGATGTTAATTGAAAAAAAAAACAATCACATAAATACCATATGCTTTGACATGATATGAGATAAATTTAAAAAAAAAAATCATGATTAAATAACACAATCATATCTGAATTAAATACAGAGATAACCGATTGTGCCTGACCATATGTGATGCCATTCCCTTCACCAGGAGCCACCACCCAGCCTAAGGGGTTTCTTTGGGGTGAGATGAATGTTATTCCCATTCATTCGAAACCTTTGAATGTTAAATTATAACAAGAAACTCATTTCAGCACTTTTAAGACATTCACTACCCAGCAAAAATGCATAATTTGACGTCATTTGCCGTCAATGGCAGCGAATGAGTTAAATCTGTAATTCCTATATGTTGAGAATCGATTACATATCAATTTGTTGGGCTGCATGGTGGCCTAGTAGTTAGCATGTCTGACTCCCAGGTTTGAGGTTCAGAATCTCAGTTCCAGCCTTCCTTTTGTGGAGTTTGCATCTTCTTCCAGTGTGGCTAGTTTGACCTCCTCCAAATCTCCTAAATCATCCGGGGTTAGATTAAGTGAAGCAAAATGCAAACTGTCCATAGTTGCAAATGTGAGGACAAATGGTTTTCTGTGTGTGTGCCCTGTGATTGACTTAGTACCAGTCCAGGATTGACCTTTCCTTTTGCCCAAAGTCAGCTGACATTGTACTTCCAGTAAAATGAAAACGGGATGAATTGATGCTTGCCAGATGTTGCTGCCATCTAGTGGTGGGGGTACAAAGCACACTCGTATCATAAATGAGTGCTTGTATTTCAAGACCGCAATCGCTCAAGTAATGGCTCACATAAGGAGAAACTTGTATCTTGAGGCACCGCTGTTGCATATTTTGTACAGTAGTATACATGCAAATAAAAAAAATACATTTTTTTAAAATAAAAACAAAGCGCAACAATAATGTACTTCTCTATCAGAAACTAAGTTGTAACTTTCATTGGTAGGAAGTATTCAAGATAATGTTATTAATTTTACATTGAATTTGGAGTTGCTTGAGCTTTGCATATTACATCTCTAACAAACCGTGGTCCCAAGAACACAATACGTCTATGTGGTTCTATTGCTGCTATTTTAAAATAAAATTAATACATATTTTTGTTTTAATTCTTGAACAGCAAGGTAGTTATCTGCCACTGATGGTTAAGAATAAGAAATAGTCCAACAGTGTATCAAGAGAGTACCAATTACATGCACACAGTGTGGTCAGTGTGGAGAAAACACATTATTAGTTCATTTTGGGATGTGTTAAGTGGGCTTTGAAGCGTATTAGTCATTGCAGCTCGACAGTGAAGTCATACGTAACAAAGCCTTGTGGCGCCAGTGTGTGGGTGCATTTCATTGGGCTGTGGGAATGCATCTCATTATAACCAGCTTTTCTTAATATGGGCAAAAGGTGACACTGATAACAGCCTTTACTGATTTTTTTTTTCTAATGTCATGTGGCCTGCTCAAGAAAATGGATGAGTTTATCTAAACATATTTTCCAAAGTTCTGTTTTCCGCTGTGACAGAGGAGAAATCAAGTTAGTCCCTCACAGTTCCTCTATTGTCTCGTTTGTTTAGGAATCTGGGTGCGTCTCTGCTCAACACTCTTCGTCCATCTTTATGACTTTTCCAAAGCCTTCACACCTCCATCCCGCCTCTTCCACTCCCTCTATCTTGCTTCTGAAATATTGATGCAGAGTAAATGACATCAGTAGTCTCTTTCAGAGAAATGATGCCACCCGGCCTCTCCGTCTGTTTTCTCATTATTTTTCCCCTTCTTGAGTTTTCATAATGCTGTCATGCTTTATTTATGATAGCTTGTGGGCTCGGGTTTTTTGGTTTTGTTTGTTTGTTTGTATGTTTGTTGTTTCTTTTTTCATTTCTTATGCCGTCTTTTGGGGCAAATCTCAAGGCAATATGCATCTTTTTATTACTTAGCTTAAACATTTTGAATTTTGACACTTGCAGAAAAAGAAACAATGGGTTGCCTTGTGTGCTTTTGACACTTGAAATAGCTTTCCACTTTAACATGAGTGTTTCACACGTCACTGCATTTAATATTACCCAGAGACAAAAATCAAGAAAATGATCTAAACTTTTGCAATGAACCTCATTATATATCTGCTCTAAAAAATTGGAAATAATAATAATAAATTTGGCCCAAACAGGTAGATTGACTCCATTAAGGAAACAAACAATATGAAGATGGATCTAAATGGAGTAGATTTATTATAGGCTAACCAGATCCTTCAGAACAGTACTAGAAATAATTTTATATACTAGTTTACTACTGACATTGATTTAATTTTGATTGCGTTCAGACAGCAGGCATATCTGATTCCAATCAGATTCCTCCTCAAATTTGATTTTTTAGGGCTGACGTTTTAGCAAGTGTCCACATATGATCTGGCCCTGTCCAGATTGGGCCACATTATTGACCCATCTGACAGGTTGCTGTAGCAACGACATCGAACGGAGGCGCTGACTGGTTCCTCGCAAGCGTGTTGAGTCTTTTTTTATTTTTTTATTTATTTTTCTCATGTCTATGGCTACTAACGGGCAATAATTTGCTGTTTTCGGTTGCACAGGTGAAGACCGTTTGAGTAAGTAGCATAACTGTCACTTATAGTTGAGCATGCGACGGGGCAGCGGAGCCGTCCAGGCGTTTGACTGCAGTAGCATGCGCAGAACCAGTCGAGCAGTGCACCGATGGGATACTGACAACGCTGGCACGATGAGTTTTTGCACACGTAGTGATGTCACGAACAGTCAAATCCGATTTGTGTGTTTGGAGCTGTTCAAACTGAGATGCACTCTGTCCAAATCGGACACTACATCTCGCATGTGGTTTCTGTAACTGTTTCAGACTACAAAAGAGCCATCAAGTTTCAATCTGGATTGGCTAAAAATTGGATTTTGGCTGGTAGTCTAAACGCAGCCTTTGTTTCAGGCTAACCTCATCTTAAAACACTATAATGTGTTCAATAGGTTAAATCAAGGGTGTGCAAGTTTTGGTTGGGGGCACATATGGCCACCTGCTCCATTCCTTAATCCAGACTACGAGTAATGCAATATTTGTTAAATAGTAAATGGGCTGCTTTTTATATAGCGCTTTAACTGCACCATATGGTGCCCCAAGCCAGGTCCACTGGGAACAAATGGGGTTCATTGTCTTGCTCAAGGACACTTCGACATGGTCACC
>NC_135423.1:23583969-23756469 GCF_051991245.1 Festucalex cinctus | reverse complement strand
CATACACTAGGTGGAGCTGCACTAAAGGGAATCTCAACAAAACGGATGAGTCAGTCAATATTTATTACTGGTAATAGAATACAAACCAGCGTTCTGACAACTCTGTTAACTCCCAAAACAAGTTACCGGTAGTGCAGTCACAATAAGGTTCCGTATTAACAATATAACGATAACATTTTTAAACTACTATTCTAATTGCTGTTACTTCAGTGACGCCCCCTGACTACGGTAGCCGTACTCAACCAATATTGATCCACATATAAGGTGCACCTGATTACAAGGCGCACTGTCGATTTTTAAGAAAGTTAAAGGCTTTTAGGTGCGCCTTATATACAGAAAATACGGTCGTTCAAAAATGGACCGACGTGACTTTTTGATTTATTACAAATTAAATGAATATTCCACAAAGCAACCTATTTTGTTTGGCTTCTTTTATGGTTTATTTGTTTTAACCAACCTTATTAATTGAATAACCTAACTGAAATTGGTTAAATATGAACCAACCCAACTTTTTGAATCATTTAGTTCAAAATGTTGGGTCATATTAACCCACACAGAAACCCGGTTTGTTGGGTTGTCTTGTCAATTATTCAACATATATAGTTGGGTCAAATGAATAACCCACAAAACAGCAATTGAATTGGGTGAAAAATTAACTGATCCAACATTTTTAATTATTTAAGTTGGTAAAAAAATAAATAAATGAATAATTAAATAAATACATAAATAAATATATAAATAAATAAAAATTAAAGTAACCCACAACACAGCCCAATTTTTGGGATGTTTTGTGGGTTATCAGTTTGACCCAACTTTTTGGATTAATTGAATAACCCAAAAAGTTGAGTTGGTCTCGTTTTGACACAATTTGGGTTGTTTATTTATTTTTTGTACCCAACTGTTTTTAGAGTGTGAATGGGAGCTGGTAGCAGAAGGCAAGAAGGATGAAATATCAAAACTTGAAGGAAACCTTTTGCCGAGCAACACTCAAAACTCAACCGCATCTCCCATTCATACTGAATGGTGAGCTCAGATTCATTAATTCCTCCACCTTTACAAGTCACCGGCGTGTCGTCCTCACTCTACGACAGTCAGGCTAGGGGATCTCTCTGGTCTGTGGCTGACGACCTATTCAAGCGAATATAAATGGTACATATATGAATGTACTGTGCTTGCAAGAATTTTTACCTGAAGTTTCACTCTTTCACCCATTGGCAAGTATGAAATTATAAATATGGTTAAGTATTGTTGTACAACTGTTATTTGTACTGTATATTTGCAACTTGGCAACGGCCGCCAGGCCTCTCTGGCTCTGGCTTGCTCACTTAAAACTAGGAAATGGACACTTGCAGTGGAGTTAACGCCTAGATCACTTGGCCTGAGACGCTTTTCAGAACCTCCGCTAGTGTTAGTTCTAAAAAGAGGCTCCATTTTGTAATAACGTGAGCAAGACTATTCCGGTATGAAGCTGATGCAATAGAAAAGCATCTTTGGTGTGGTAGTAATTATAATATACAGTAAAGTAACTCCTGTGATTGGCTGGCAACCAGTCCAGGGTGTACCCTGCCTACTACCCAAAGCCAGCTGTGATAGGCTCCAGCATCCTCCGCGACCCTTGTGAGAAATAAGCGGTCAAGAAAATGGATGGATGTACAGTAAAGTAACTCCAATGTTGTGTATCATTTGAGTGAAAATGCAGAACGGCTTTTCAGAAACGGCCAAAACCGAAATTTTACTTGGTAATTGAATTCCAGTCTTGATTGGTGTAAAGGCGCTTTAAGAGACAAACTATTTGTGTACAAGCCATAAAAAGTGTTGCTATATCGAAACTCTACCTTTACCTTTAACATTCTATTGCTGCTGGTTTTGAAATTTCACGTCATATTAAAATATTGCAAGATGTCTCTATTACCATTTCCATTCGGCTTTTTGGATATATTATGGCGTCTACTATCGGCATCTTTAATTTCTTCTGTCATACAAGATCGTTTTGTCCCTCGCGTCTGCTGCTGCTGCATCATCACTTCACCTCCCTCACTGTCGGTTATGATTAAGAGACCACTCCAGTGTGGTTCTCAGTCTAGTGATTGGCTATCATAGGGAGAAGATTTTTAGGAGGTGCTATCGAATCATTTGTATGCCTTCTGTGTGGTGACTGACGGCACACATAAAAGCGGGCACTCCTCAGAGCATCTTTCAAGAGTGCTTTTACTCCAGGTTTATAGCTCTAAATCTAAACATGTCTAAGTGTCACCTTTTTAAAGGCCAGCAGGGGCTACTCTACTAACTGCATAAAGATGTCTGCTCACTTTCAAGTAAATTAGAAAATTGCTACTTCTAATTTCATATACTACCTCAAAGCAGTTTACAGTCTTGAAAGCCAAATAAAACTTGACTTCTTTATGTTCTTTCTTTACTATCTCATATACAGGAAAGCCAAAAAGAAATGCTTTAAAATCCAACATACTAAATGTTTTATCTCATTTGTGTTGAATTTTGTTTTTGATTTAACTTAGACCATTGTTTTCTTTTGTGTGCGTGTTTTGTAGATTGCAGAGTGGGAAGAGATGCAGCTCGATGAGCAGGTCAACTTTAACAACTGCAAGATCGACCCCGCCCCATTCCAGCTGGTGGAGCGCACATCACTGCATAAGGTCTGATTGCAAATGCAATTATTCCACTTTTAGGTCTTACTGCAGCATTCGGGTAGTGTCTGAAAATTGAAATCGAAATGAGTATGCCTGGACCCGCCATCGGCTTGTTGTTACAAATGTTATTGTGTGCAGCACTTTTTTTTTTTTTTTGCACTGTGCTGTAGAAAGCACTCTTTCAAAAGTGTGCCTGCACGCAATCATGTAGTGTTTCCAAACATGCCACCTGCTAATTATTTGTGGGTTGCAGCTGTGGCAGTATCTAATGTCCTCCATTCAGAGTACTAACTTCTCTCTATCCTTTGTTGTCTGTGTGCTAGGTTGATAGCTTTTAAACATTTAAGAGAGCGATCCCGCATGCTATCCATCTCCTCCCTCTGCTGCACACGCCTAAAAGCCAACACCGCTCACAATCTCCTTCAGCATAATAAATACTGCCCAGTACAACTTCCAATGCAGTTTACAGACATGCATGGTTATGCTCTTTATGCACTGTTGATAATGTACTTGTGGCATTTGTTGTTCTCCTTTTTGACCTTTCTGCAGCATGCCAACTTTTTTTTTTCCTCTTAGGCCGTATTTTACTTTTCCTTCCTTTGGCCTGCTCAGTTTGTCACTTTGCTTTGTGTGTCCTCAACCTCATTTAGTGATAAGGGTATGTGTAGTGAATGTAGCTTACTTGCTGAGACAGAAGCGATGCTGGGCAGATTACAAACTTGGCTTCCTTCCATGGAAACTATTGTAAAGTTACTGCAGTCATAATACAGTAGCTTCTTGACTTCTTTGGCTTCCTTCCAGGAGCAAAAAAATAAATAAAAACATTTATAAGGGGTAAGCTTTTAAAGACAGAATTCAGTTCATCTACATTTGTAAATTTGTAAGTTTGAAGTACTTGTAGTCCTATCGGACCTTTTTGGCCTGTGGGACTCCGGAAGCAGCTGACAAATACCGGCTGGCCAAGTGGAATGCAGCTTCGGTGGTCGCTGAGGCAAAAATTCGGTCATGGTGAGGCCATCGAAAACGACTTCCGGATGGCTTTGAGGAAATTATGGTCCACCATCCGGCATCTCAGTAGAGAAAAGCAGTGCACCATTAACACTGTATACTGGAGATGGGGTGCTGCTGACCTCGACTCGGGACGTCGTGAGTCGTTGGGGAGAATACTTCGAAGACCTCAATTCCAACAACACGCCTCCCTTTGAGGAAGCAGAGTCTGGGGATTCTGAGGTGGGCTCTCCTATCTCTAGGATCAAAGTCACCAGGGCTTGAACTGGCCATCTGGCATACAGGGCAGATGCCCGGTGGGCCGGTCTCTTTGGGGGCCGATGCAGCGCTTTTTCATGATTATGTTCCTACATTTTATAAATTGCCCCACAATTTACAAGGGCCAGTCCATTAATCCAAATACAGATAGCAAACTGAAACATCATCACTAAACATCAGTGGTAAAACCACGTTAAGCAAGACTCGCTGGGCTGGGCTGAAGTCAAAATGCCAGGGCCGTTTTTTTGTTTTTTTTTGTTTGTTTGTTTTTTTGGGCCAGTCCAGCCTTGGAAGTCACCGAGGAGGTGGCAAGGCCCCAGGAGTGGAGTGGATGAGATCGGCATGGAGTTGCTAAAGGCTCTGGATGTTGTTTGGCTGTCACGGTTGACACGCCTCTACAACATCGCATGGACATCAGGGAGAGTGCTCTGGATTGGCAGACCGGAGTGGTGGTCCCCCATTTTAAGAAGGTGCACCGGAGGGTATGTTCCAACTATAGAGGGATCACACTCCTCAGTCTGCCCGGTAAGGTCTATTCAGGGGTTCTGGAGAGGAGGATCCGTCGGGTGTCGAATCTCGGATTCAGGAGGAGGAGTGTGGTTTTCGTCTTGGGCGTGGTACAGTGTAACAGCTCTACACCCTCGTCAGGATCCTCGAGGGCGCATGGGAGTTCGCCCAACCAGTCCATATGTGCTTTGTTGACTTGGAGAAGGCGATCAATCGTGCCCCCCGGGAGGGTTTGTGGGGGGTGCTTTGGGAGTACGGCGTACTGACTGAGCCCCATGCTACAGGTTGTTTGATCCCTGTACGACTGATGTCAGAGCGGTCCGCAGTACCGGCAGTAAGTCGGATTTGTTTCCAATGAGGGTTGGACTCCACCAAGGTTGCCCTTTTTCACAGATTCTGTTCATAACTTTTATGGACAGAATTTCTAGGCACAGCAGAGGTGTTGAGGGGGTCCAGTTTGGTGGCCTCAACATTGCATCTCTGCTTTTTGTAGATGATGTGGTGCTGTTGGCTTCATCAAGCCATGATGTCCAACTCTCACAGGAGTGATTCGCAGCAGAGTGTGAAGTGGTTGGGATGAAGATCAGCCCCTCCAAATCCGAGACCATGGTCCTCAGTTGGAAAAGTGTGGAGTGAAAAAGGAAAAGTGTGGAGTGCCCTCTCCGGGTAGGAGATGAGATCCTGCCCCAAGTGGAGGAGTTCAAGTATCTTAGGGTCTTGTTCACGAGTGAGGGGCAAGATGGAGAGGGAGATTGACAGGCAGATCAGTGCAGCGTCTGCACTGATGCGGACTCTGTATAGGTCTGTTGTGGTGACAAAGGAGCTGAGTTGAAAGGCGAAGCTGTCGATCTACGTTCCTACCCTCACCTATGGCCACAAGGTGTGGGTCATGACCAAAAGAACAAGATCCCGGATACAAGCGGCCAAAGTGAGATTCCGCCGTAGGGTGTCCGGGCTCTCCTTTCGAGATAGGGACTCTGAGTCGAGCCGCTGCTCCTCGGCATTGAGAGGAAGCAGTTGAGGTGGCTCAGGCATCTGATTCAGATGCCTCCTGGACACCTCCCTGGAGAAGTGTTCCGGGCATGTCCCACCGGCGGGAGCCCCCGGGGACAACCTAAGACACGCTAGAGAGACTCTCGGCTGGCCTGGGAACGCCTTGGGATCCCGCCGGAGGAGCTGGTTGAAGTGGCTGGGGAGAGAGAAGTCTGGGCTTCCCTGCTAAAGCTGCTACCCCCGCGACCGAAGGAAGGAAGTATGGATGGATGAATGGATGGTGCTTTGAAATAGCACCTTGACGATGCTCTGGAGTGAGAAAAGCATTTCTCCAGCTAAAAGTCCTAGTTTCTGCTTTATTTGGTTTTATAACCTGTGAACATTCAGTCCTGAATGATTGTAGAGTGATCTACTGTCACCCCGATAATACAAAATATATACACAACAGTATATTCTCTGATGGGAAACCAGTTACATATGCTTGGCCCAGATTTGAAAGCAACAGCCACCATTTACTTAACACAGTGGGATCTAACTCAAGTATCCCCAAATGCCTCCTCTGCTTCAACAGAAAGTGCAATTAAGCACTAAAAAGATCTTGAAGGAACAGCATCAGACCAGCAACCTGTCTGATCTGCCAGTAAAGTTTTTGACCCGGTGCACTCTCTATTGCTTTCAGCAGAATGCATGCGGGAACCTGCAGTGAGGGGAAGATTAAATGCAACTTTAATGATCCTCGTGGGGAAGCAAAATATTTGCTTCAGCAAATGCAGCACTAATAAGTCAGAGAGTTTGGAAGTGAAGAACAGGCTCGCGTAAACCAGTTTAAAAAACTGGATCAATGCAGTATTCAGTGTAGGTAACGGGTAGTTGTTATATTTGTTGGCTGGCATTGGACACTGGAATATTTTGCCAATAGAATAGCTTACGTGTTTGACCCAATCACATTCGGTCATTACAATTGACTGGCAACTAGTCAAAATTATTATTACTCACACTTTATGATCCATTGTCCTCTTTGGTCCTATTAATGTAAATCATTTCTGTATTTGTAGAAGATGCAGTCTGCAGAGTGCTCTAACGATGACACTATTTCAACCTCCTATGTGCTGCAAATCATTTGTTTTGTTTTTTTTAAAGCATATTGTAACCTCCTGGAATCTTTTATTACTATGAATCTGAAAATGTTATTTCAGTGGTCCCACAATTTGACTAGCAGTGTTTCGGTTGTACTCTTTGAGGGTGTTCCAAACATTAAAGAACAGCTGTCGCCTTGCCTCTTACCAGATGGTTGCTATGTAGCAGATGTTTGCTAAGTAGCATAAAAGAAAGGAAGAACTTGGCATTTGACTGTTTATCTTGCTTAAGCGTCACTTTAAAATCACTCTAGCTAATACGAATTCTGAATCTGTTATTTTTGTTTTGAGTGCATTGTTTGATCTTCCATCGATACCCTTTCCTGATTCATGGTTGCTCAAAATCTCAAAAATCTTCTAAAAAAAAAATCAAGAATAAATAAAAATAAAAATCAGACAGGAAAATCTTGTTTTAAAAAGGAAGTTTTTGAGTCCTTTTTAAAAAAAAAAAAAGATAAATGGACTGCTTTTTATATAGCGCTTTTTCTACACCATAAGGCGTCCAAAGTGCTGTACAAAACCTCACATTCACCCATTCACACACATCAGGGTTGAGAATCGAACCCACAACCTCATGGATGGGAAATGCCCACTCTACCACGAAGCCATGCCGCCAAAAGTTCCTATTGTCTGTGGAGTTCTGAGACTAAAACATTTTGGAGTAAGACCCAGAGGACAACAAGTTGTTTTTAGTCTCTTCTGCAGCCTCTTGTGAACGAGAATCATTGTAGACAATGCTGTCATCTGTGTGTAATGCATGTTTAAAAAGCAAAGAAATTGCTGATTGTATCTGTGTGAAACGTGCCTGTTGTGCCGCTTCAGTTTCTCATGTCTGCTGCTGTCTTCCTTCCAGACACACACCATCTTCTCCCTGCTGGGCCTGGACCACGCCTACGTCACGAGTATTGGACGTCTCATTGGGGTCGTTTCCCTTAAAGAGGTACGAACATTGTTGCCTTTTAGAGCTTGTCATTCCTTGTTTTTTGTTTTGTTTTTTTTTTTGTTTTTTTTTCAATCAAATTTTACATTCCTTTGTGCTAAACGTTGTGACTGCCATCACTAACCAGAACAATGCGTACGAGTTTCATAATTTCAAAATTACAGGCACACACACACTTCAGGCAAAATGATGGACTCCTCCCTCTACTTGTTATGTAAAGTGACAAACAAAAGGCTTCTTGATACTGCCATCTCTTTCAAATGTCCATTTTCTGTCAGTCTGAACACCCTCCCTCACTATTTTCCTACACCCCACCTCACACTCTTTGAATTGGCCGGAAAGTGGAGAGAGGATTGTTAGCTAAGTACAGCGCTATTTGTCCGCGACATTTAGGTTTTTTTGTTCCGCACCAGCAGACAATAGCCCGTCCAAAGCAGATGAAGCCCAAGCTCTCTCAGCCTGACACTGCGTCACATAGACATGCTGTTATATCACTGCCGCCCTCACTGCTCTGTCCGGATGGAACATGTTAGTTCACATGTTCGTAATTGTGCTCAGATAAATTGGGACGGGCTCACTGGCTGCTATCAGTAAAATGCAAAACCCCCAACAGCCAAGTTACATACAGATAAACAAATGTATTAGGTTCCTGTCAGAAAAAAAATCATAAATACCGTGAGCATAAATGCTCGTGGTTCGGCACCCATGTATTTGTATATTTGCAGTTTTTTTTTTTCTTCAATATGAATCGAATTTTTAATAGTTTTTTTTTTTTTTTTTTTTTTTGGCCTGGATTAGCTGGCAACCAGTTCAAGGAGTACCCTGTCTACTGCCCGAAGCCAGCTGGGATAGGCTCCAGCACCCCCGCGACCCTTGTGAGGAATAAGCGGTTAAGAAAATGGATGAATGTTTTATTTTGTTTTGTTTTGTTTTTGCACATGTTTTATGTGGACAAAGCACATGAGGGCTGTGTTTTTGTGCCCAGCATAAATCTGTACATGGGTGCAATTTGCCATAGTAACCCCCCCAATCCCTGCCAAAACCCACATCCGGTCTCCCATCACCTGCAAATAGCGAGGATCCAATGTAGATCCATTTAGTGATTTAATGCAGACTCTTTCGATTTCAGTGAGCTCTCAATGTTTTACCATTTTTAGGATGAGAACAAACTAAATCACTAGTTTGTACCGAAATTTGCAATGATCAAATTTCTCTGTGAACTCCGAGATGAATAAACCATGACATGCAAATATTCTACATACATAATAGTGCATTTGACCATTTCTTCTGTTTTTGTGAAATTGCTGATTTGGTAAGTATCAATATCATAATCTTGTGTATTTTACTAAGTATAATAAATTTTGCATAACAAATATGATCTTGGTAAAGAGCTTCTATGTGACGTTGTATTAAGAGACACAAAATAGAAAAAAAATGGTTATTACCAAATCTGAGGATCATGTTACAGTCTGACTATAATAAAATAAGGGAAATTGAAAAGTTCACAGGGAATTAAAGGGGGGGGGCTGTCCTTACAAGCCTATATGTGACATTTGAAAAGTAACTATGGTATATGGCAAAAAAAAAAAAAAAAATAAAAAAAAATAAAAATAAAAAAAAACAGCGGAGACGGAAAGCTTTCTGTGCTTTTTTTTTTCTATTTTAAAATGATGAGAGAAGAAGAAATTGATCTGTGGACTCTGTGGAGACAGTTGCACAAAAGCGGAAATGTGAGGAATAAAGTGAGGATGACAATTATTTGTGATTATGAATTTAGGAAATCAGGATTGGATTAGATATTGAACAAAGTAGTTGTAATACATCTTATGCCAGTCTGACGTTTTGAAGAATTTGCATAAGCAACCTGCAGTCAGTTATGAGGAGGGAAGAGGGAAAGGTAGAAGTCGCTGCAGCATCGGTTGTACTTGAGTCATATAGAACACCTTTAAACCTGTAAAGAAAAATCTATTCTTTTGTCTTCCTTTTGGTATTTGTATCAAATAGAAGTTTACATACTGTACATGCAAATGTAGTTGCCATCGAAGAAGCATCTTCGCTTTCGCTCATTTTACTTTATGGCAAGAATTTCTCCACTGTTCCTCAAGTATGTTCTTTGGTAGCATTTGGGACACAATGTTTGTGACATTATCTTTTATCTGTTAAGTATTATCAGTGTAGGCGTTTCTTCTTCAGCTTTCTGCTCCATTATTTCGCTCAAATATCTTCAGCAGACAGCATCAAAAGTCAAAGTCGTTCTGACCTTATTTTCCGTACTTTGTAGCACACGCTGCTGCACTCTGATCCTGATCCCCCCCAATTACCTCTCGGAGGAGACATTCTGGTGTAAAATATGAAAACCGCTTGTGGACCTTATCAGAGTGTAGACTAGCATATGATCCTTAGACCAAAAGGAAACCTAATACAGCATAATATCATAAAATGAAACTTTTGCGTCCAACTCTCTTCACAAACATGAAACTTTTACTGGGTTATGAATTTTTTGCCTGATTATGTAATTTCCAACTTCAGCTCTTTTTAATGATCAATACTAATAGCATCAAATTGTAGCATTCTGCTCTATTGTGGCACTTTTTGGCCAGTTAAAACGTATAAACAACATATTTAACCGCTTATTTACCATATTGAATCATACAAACCTCAATTCCAATGAGGTTGAGACGTGTACAATGTAAATACAGTACTGTACAATGCAATGATTTGCTAATAATTTTCAACCTATAGTCAATTGAATACTCTACCGAGACAAGATAATCACCATAAAATCCGGTGAAACACACATACACGTGTGTAGTACGCACCTCTGTCCCCCACTCCCAAAATTACTCTCAACTCATTGACCCCCCAGCCATTTTCACAGAAGCAATTCCGTTCGCTCACGGCTGTTTTACTGGATTTTGACTTTTTGGAAGGGCCACACAATATTGTGTTCTATTGCTATAAAAACATGGAACCTACCAAATGAAAGATTAAAGTCTCTTCCTTCATCAGGGGAAAAAAAAAGTATATTTCTGTTTCCGTTTTATTATTATAAATTATTATTCACAAATCTATTTAGAATTGTGAGTAAAGTGTTCCCTCGTTTTCCGCTTTGTTCCAAAAAATACCCGCAATAAATGATATCCGCAAAGTAGCTAGCTTTATGTTTTACATTTAGAATAAATATTTTAATGCTCTTAAAACCCCTACCACACAGTTTATACACTTTTCTCATTGAGGCATTTACTTTTTCTCACATTTCTCCCGTTAAACATTCTCAATGTTCAAACATTCATAAATTTTATATAATAGGTGCATTACTGTAAAAGAAGAAAAGAAAAAACATGCAGAATTGCACTTAAAAAAAAATAGAGCGAGACCACGAAAAGTGAGCCGCATTATAGTAGGGATGTAACGATATCCAAACATCACGATTTGATATTATCACGATCTGAAGCTCACGATCCGATAATTATCACGATATTGTGGGGGGGTTGGTGATATTTAAAAAAGGTCACAATATTGTAAAAAAAAAAAAAAAAAAAAAAAAAAAGTACAATATTGTGCTTTTGTACATAACAGCAATGCATATAAACCACCTACAATCTCTAATAATAATAACTTGTTAATGCACGCACAAATTGAGTTCCTCCACATATTGACTCGCTTCACAAGCATATTACGTTCCTCTTCATCTGACAATTAGCATAGATTTTAAACACAGAAGGCCAAAACATCCCAAATGAAAATTAAATTGCACTAACAAACTAGCCATAAATAGATAATTGACTTGACTTTCTTTGGTGGGGGGTGGGGGGCAAATATTCACTTATTTGTAATTTGATGCTCCGAATTGTCCCTAGATGTGATTGTGAGTGTGGATGGTTGTTTGTCTCTGTGTGACCTGCGATTGGCTGCCAACCAGTTAAGGGTGTCCCCCGCCTACTGCCCAAAGCCAGCTGGGATAGGCTCCAGCACCCCCGCGACCCTTTGTGAGGAATAAGCGGTTTAGAAAATGGATGGATGGATGTAATTTGATGCTTGCAAAGTTGCAACACATTCCAAGAAAGCTTGGACGTGGACAGGCTTCCTGCTGTTCCATCATTTTTCCTTTTAACAATCCTCAAAAAGAAACTGATCATTCTAATTGTGCAATTTTTGTGGAATTCTTTCCCATTCTTGCTTGATGTACAACATGTCGCTCAACAGTTTGGGCTCGCCATTGTTGTAATTTGCACTTTGTAATGCACCACTCATTGCCAATGGGAGACAGCTCTGGACTGCTGGCAGGCCAGTCTAGTACTCGCACTCTCACTATGAAGCCACGCTGTTTGTACCACATGCAGAAAGTAGCTTGGAATTGTCTTGCTGAAACAAGCAGAGACGTCTCTGACAATGATATTGCTTGAATGTTCCAAAACCTGTATGAACCATACATGTCTCACACATACTGTACCATCACAGATACCGTCTTTTGAACTTGGTGCTAACAATTTGGATGGTGTTTTTCCTCCTTTTTTTAATTTTTCCCCAGCAGGTATCCCAAGGACCGTGACTTGACTTCTGTTTGTTGTCCCGTCTGTCTGTCCAGCTTCGCAAAGCAATCGAGGGCTCGGTGACGGTGAAAGGCGTGAAGGTGCGCCCACCTCTGGCCAGCTTCCGGGACAGCGGCACCAGCAGCAGTGAAAACGAGGCCACTGAGCTCCACAAGCTGTGGGATCGGCAAAAGAGCACGTCGCTGCCCGGCGACTTCACGCCATCGGAGTCTGATGAAAAGTCCCAGTGACGCCTAGAAGAGATGGAGGAAGCGTCAAACGGGGACGCGATGAGGTCCGTAATCCCCAAAATCCTCAGGGCTTCGGATCAATATTTAATAATGGAAAGAATTCTACTAGTCCGCCCGTCTCTTCTTCTCTCATTGTCCTTCACTGATGCGATAAACTTTCGAGGAAACTCCATTGGGGAGCAACCTGCTCCGCATGTTGTCACGTCTTTTCAAAAGGGATGTTCTTATGCAAACATTTTTTCGTCCGTGTTGCTTGTAGACAACCCGTCTTCCACTGTTTGTACTGTAAGAATGCTGATAATTGATACTGTATGCATTTTTTTTCTATTGATGTGGTCTTAATAGGCACTATTTTTTCCTAATTTCACAAATTTTCGCACTGGAAAGGTGAATCTTTGATGTCTCCACTTCAAGATTATGGCCGACGCAAGTAGTCATGCTCAGTGGCCTGAAGCCATTTGAAGAATGCACACTCCTTCGTTATGAGTAGCCACGCATATGGTACACGCAGACATAGTTGTGGAAACGTTGCTCATCTAAATATAGCCGATCAGAAAAGGTTGAGAGCACGGTAATGGAAGGGGGGGGGGGGGGGGAGAAGAAGTATCACGGAGCAAATGGATGGCGCAAAGATGGAAGTTATCATTACCCAAGCAGCTGCTCTCGGCCTCCTCATCAATCCGTATTGGCTAACGTCCATTATTATTCAAAGTCCCATAGCCACATAATAGAAAAATCCTGGAACCTGCACATTACCCAAGGACTAAATAAGAACAAGAATGCAATCAAGTTAGAAACGCCAAATGAAATCAGGAAGTAAATGATTGCTCCACTTATCAGCAGAAAAGTTGACAGGTGAAATTTGAGCCGTCTATTCTTTTAATGACAGCATAGTCAGCAATGGGCCACGTGTATTTAATATTTAATGTGGGCTCAGTGTAACGAAAACACTGATTTGTGAAAAGCGGCCACTGAAGACAAAATACCATTTTCATGAGATCAAATTTTTGACTGGCATACTCGCGGGTTTTACTTGGTCAGATGTTTTTAAAGGACATGGTGATCATGATGGTAATGTAAAATCATAATTGAATGTCTTAACCAATCTTCAATTAATAGTTGACTATTCTCTTCCTCAGAGATTTTTTTTTTCGGTGTAAAAAAAAAAAATGTGGATAATTATTGTATTATTCTGCTGTCTTTTGATGCACTGTCTGAAACATTTCAAGTGATTCTGCACAAAAACAAGATGAAATGGGGCCAATGTGATGACGACCACATAACCATCATTGAATATTGAAAGGGACCAGCATGTTGTTGCTCTTCTTCACGTCATAGCAATTGGCTCTGGATGTGTTTGAGGAGTTCTGCAGATTATATAGATGAGGTACTTCACAGATGGGGTCCAAGGGTTGCGCATATACGTAGTCATAGCAACCAGTGTGTCACAACCCACCCTAAGGCCTTTTTACCCTCATAATATTCATGTCATCAGTGACCACTCCGAAGAAGATCGAGCTAGATGCGTATTGATAAGTCTGGCGTCATCATAGTCCTTCTGGATTTTTTTGTTATGGATTTCTTTTCTTATGGATGATCTAAGTGTAGATAATCAAATTGTGCAATAACAGTCGTTCATCTCACATAAGCCTGTTTTGATTGATGACATGAAGGCAAAGATAACCTTATTTTTTTAAAGAAAACTTTAAAAGTGTTTAAAAAAAAAATGACTGTATACTGGAAGTGAGCCACACGTGAGCTTGAGTCAACATTTGACTACTGAAAAGGGAAGGTTTCCCAAACCTTTAATAACGGCAGTAACAATATACTGTAACTTCTTTAAGTTGTCTAGGAAACATACAGACTTTAAGTTAGTTAATGAAGACATCTGTCTCAAAATTTATTTTGTCCATGTTTATTATTAACACACCTTTGCTTGGCTTTTGGGAAACCTTCCCTGTCTGGTTTTATATTGTAGATCTTGTGGGGATTCATGCTGCATTGGTGCGAGTTGACACTCTCACACAATCATGTGTGAGTTTTTATCACTGTCTTGTCAAGTTCCTCCTCAAGTTAGGTGGACCTAACTGTGCATCATTTGTTGAGGGCTACCTTGAATCCACTTTTGAGGGCTGTTTGGGGGGAACACGCACTGTAGGGGCCAAGCCTGAGAGAGCGCAAGATATTTTTCACAATGAAAAATGCAGATGTTTTGTATATCAGGGACAAATAAATGAGATTTTAACATGCAATCATTGTCATGAAGCCTTTGTTTTTATTTTATCCTTTCCAGTAACATACATTTGAAATGTAAACAAAGGTTATTTTAGTTAACTAAAACTAAACAAAAAAACCTACAATTCAGAAAACTATTTCGTTAACGAAATAAAATAAAAAAAAATTTAAAAAAAAATGAAAACTGAAACTACATTTTATGTTTACAAAAATGTAAAATGTTTGGCAAAAATGTCCTTTGTTTTAGTCTTTTGTAATTAATTTCATGCATGAGCCTTTGGGGATGATTTTAAATGTGATTTTAAGTAGATTTATTTTGATATTACCCGGAATAACATTTGAAAATGTGTCACACAGAAGTGATGTCATCTAGCAGCAGCCAATAGAAAAGCACCTTCAGATGACGTCGCTCCCATGGTGTTTTTTTTTTTTTTTTTTTTTTTTTTTTTTTTTTTTTTTTTTTAATATTACAAGTCTACGGAAGCGTATTGCATTCACTTGAAAAATAAAAAAAAACTGCTGTTTTTCTGACTAATTTTTTTGGGAGCTTTGTTTTTTAGAGTAATTTTTTTTCCTGTTTTATTGAATATTTATTTCGCTGTTTTTCCGAGTAATTTTTTTAGTTTTTTTCAAAAAATGTTTTTTTTTCCCCTGTTTTTCTGAATAAATGTTTTTCCTGTTTTTCTTAGTAATTTTTTTCTGTTTTATAAAATAATTATTTTTCTGTTTTTCTGAATATTTTTTTAAGGTTTTTCCCTCAGAGAGTATAGAGCAAACTGCAATATAATATACACATTCAGTCATTTGCGAGCCATTAAGTAATCATGACCATCTCATTTAGTTTAATTAAGTTTTATTTTGATATGGGTTTAAGGCACTGGGAGATAGTCCTGTCTTTGAGTCAGCTAGATGGTATTATTATTAGTTTGACGACCTTACGCAGGCACCTGAAGACTTTGCATTTGTTCAGGAGGAAAGCCCATTCAGATCTGCTAGATGTAGCAATGTTTGTCCAGGATCAGTTGGATAGATATGGCATGCTCCATGGATACAAGATGATGCATTTGAAATGCATTCAGGCTGGCTATGTCGTGACTCAAGAGACGATCAGGATACTGATGAAAATACTGGATCCGCATGGTGTGCAACTGAGACGCAGGAATCGCCTTCGGCGCCGCTTATACCAGAATCCAGGCCCAAACTTTTTGTGGCATGTAGACTCTTATGATAAACTCAAACCGTACGGAATCTGCATCAATGGTGCAATAGATGGGTTTTCGCGAATGGTGATATGGCTACATGCTTACTCTACAAACAGTGATCCGAAGATAATCGCTGGATACTTTATTGATGAGGTGTCATCAAGGAAAGGAACTTGTGCCCGAATTCGTTCGGACCTCGGCACTGAGAACTGTTATATTGAACAAATGCAGATGTTCTTGAGGCACGACCATCTCGACAACTTTGCGCACAGATGCTATCTGTATGGATCAAGCAATCACAACCACAGAATAGAGAACTGGTGGAGCTTTTTAAGGAGGCAACACGCACAGTTTTGGATGAACCTGTTCCAAGACCTAAAAGACTCGGATTCTTTTTCTGGTGACTTCCTTGATAAAAGTATCATTCAGTTCACATGTCTTGAAATAATAGAGGTAAGAACTGAAATAACTACTATTTTCCCCCTTATAGTGCACCTGCTTAAGAAAACGCAGTAAAAGGTAGTGAAATGCCAGTGTGAGTAGTTTGGGTGTGGTAGTCATATAATGTGCTTAAATAGTGAAAACATTTTCACTCTGTGTAGGCCATAGGATTCAAAACATTAAAGGAAGAGACCAGCACCATCAGCAATATACTATAGCCTATATTCAAATTACTTAAAAAGTGGGAAAATTAAATAAAATGTTCCTGTTAGCATTTAGATGTTTTTAATTGCATGATACAGTTTAACTAACCGTATCATGTAATTAAAAACATCAGCCTATATTGCAGATGTTGAGGTGGAGCAGATTTGCAGTAAGTTACTGGCTAGTTTGCATCATGATGTGTACTGTACTGCAGAATATATGTGAACCGATTTGTATCACTTTCCTTATTTATACTTATTTAGAAAGAACTACAGGAAGTTGTTCAGCTCTGGAACACTCACAGAATTCGCCCAAGCAGGAATGCTGTGTCTCCAGGTGGGCGTCCAGTGATCATGTATACCCTACCCCAACTTTTTGGTGCTAGAGAGTACCTGAAAATGGTATCCCAGCAAAAGATAGTAACCTGCAGAGAGGAATGCCTTCAGAGAGGACCGTATCCCTGCGATGATACAGTGTTTGACATTTGCTGCCTTGCCATGGCAGAAAATAATCTTCATCCACCCACGTCTCCAGAGGAAGCCATTGAGCTTTATATGTTCTTACGTGCTTACATCAGAGCTCGGATTGTATAAACGCAATCCGCCCTATTGGATCAAATGACAGGATGTAAGCCTCCAAATTGTACTTGTAAAGGGTAACAACTGTAAACAATGGTACATTTTATACTAATGAACATCTCCACTTAGTGCTTTTTGATATATTCTTTCTATTCATTATTGGGGAAATCGTTTCTGACAGGTAATAGTTCCATTAAAAAAAATGAAGACTTTGGTTTCATTATAAAAAGAACAGTCTACAAAAATGAAAATAAAAAAATATCAATAAAACACTATAATACAGTAACCTAGCTGCGTGTGTATGCTTAATGTCAAATGTAGCTCTTACAAACAGAATATCTATTAATACCGAAGTGAAATATGTCTCTTTTGATATTGTTAATTTGTGTATCATACCACTAAGGAAGTACCCTTTACCTTCTTGATTTTTCTAACTCTCAAAGAGATTCCAGGTGTAATTTGTAGCACATGTAATACAGTTTGGTAACTGTATTGGATTTTCATGTAATCTATCAAAAACAGATCAAACATTCATATGTATTTGAATGCAGTGTCACCGTAATGTATGCATTTGTTAAAAAGCATTTGCCATTAAATTTTCAGCAAATGAAGCATATTGTGTGAATAGCTTTTATTAGAGCAAGCATCATGACCTGAGTTTGCATACATTTGCTACTTGTACCTTTCACAATAAAAACACCAAAAGAAAACATGACCAATGTTCACACTGCAGTAGAAAAATAAACATGTCTCAGAGAGTATGATTCCTGAATGACATGACTCAACAAAAAAGGCACAATCTGCTTTAAAAAAAAAAAAAAAATCAGAAGTACCTTTTAATATAACAGATCCACATACACGCTGATATGAGGTAGTGTTTCAACTTGCATTATTTAACAGTGAAAATATAACAGAGGTATTTTTTAATTCTCATCCTAGACTGATAACAAAAGTGTGTTATTGACTGCTGATAACAAAGTATCCAAAATAATAACTCAACAAACCTATGCTTGCTTGTCACACAGGCGCAGAGGTAGTCATATATTGCTGGCAATCACCACAACTCCAAAGCCATCACTTTCCAGGAATCAAACACAATGTTATGTTTGTTCAGCCATTGGCATTGCATTGTTAAAAGGAGTACAAAACACTTTTTTTGGTCAATCAATAGTAAAAAAAAAAAATAAAAAAATACCTGCGGACTGACTAATAATATAAAATTTGTGAAAAAATTGTAAAATTAAACAAATTTGGAGGTTTCCACTTGATGCCAGCAATAGACTATTTACATGCTCTGATTACAAAAACTGTACAGTAAATCTGTGTGTTACTGTTTCAGCACTAATCACAGAACTATTGAACTGAACAAATCTTTCCTAACATTCTCTATCCCACATTCAAAAATTCCAAACATGCATTGCTTATATGTCTGAGGGAGAGAAACATGTGAACACCACTCCTAAGCAATGTCCATTGCAAGAGAGTTGCTGGACAATATAGCCTCCATTTCAGCTCGTAGCTCAGGATAGCTGTTATAGGTGGATGGCAGCTCCACAGTTGGGCCACAAGTATGGGCAATCACTCGCCGTGCTAACCCGTCCAACGAGGTGAAAATGACTTGAATTTGTTTAACACAAATAACATCAGACCCAGTCAGAAATCTCATCAGCTTTCGGAGACCAATTTCATCCAAGGCCCTTATGTACTGTTGTAAAAATTGCAAACTTTGGTTCTCTGCTGCAGTATCTGGAGAAGCTGTTAACATCTTAATCACCTTCCGTGCTGTTGGTTTAATGTTGTCGTACAGCTTCTTCATATCCGGTACATTGGGGAAAAAACACCTGAGGGTTGGTCCTGCAACCTCTGCGATATTATCCAGTGCATATTTTGGTTGCTGAATGAGTTGCTTGTGGGCGACCTGGATAAGCACAGCTCTCAGGTTATCTTTTGTTGGTATTTTTCTTACACCCATTCGATCCATAAGATCTAGAAGATCTTCCTCATCTTCACCGACAACAGCCTCTTGCAAAGCGGTGGACAAGAGGTCACGCTCAGACTGACTAAGATACAACATCAGGGAGTCAAACAGTAAATCAGATGAAACAGCATGCTCACCAAATGCAAGTGCTGCTGTAAAAGCTTGTGCCAGCCGAAATGGGAAATACCCATGGTCCTCCGGTCCCTTGGCCAATATCCTACCAACAGACCTCCATTCCTCCTCTTGCCATTTTGGGGAGAGTGATGGCACCCTCACATCTGCACCTTCAGCTGCACAATCTAGGAATTCTGTCCAGAAGGCAGCGTATACATCTCTAGACACGCCATCAGCATCTGTCCCCATTTCATCAATGAAGCTGTATTTCACAGAATAGGTCATCATTGCTTCATCCTTGAACTGGCCAATCAGTTCATCGAGCAGCGTTACTCTGTGAAGTTTCACATTCACATGCAAAACTTCATAGGCAGGACTTGGTGGTCTAACAGAATCTGTAACAGCATTAGTAGGAGTTGAGGCATAGGCAAGGAGGCTCGTTTGTTCACCTTCTATTGCAAGGTTTGGCTCATGTATGAGTGTATCATCAAGATCACCGAGAAATGGACCACCTGCCAAAGGACCAAAACTGACAACTGATGTATTACACAAAGATGAAAAATCAATCTGAACAGCTGCAGTAGAGACAACAGCTGACACAGTGGCAGCACCCAGCTCATGATCTTCGACTATGTGTATTGGATTTTCACTGTCATCTTTTTTCTGTGTCTGCTGCTCCATCTCTTTCATTGTGTTTTTCTCTTGTCCAGATTCTATCGTGTTGTCATGTTGCTCATCTGTCAGTACTTCGGCTCCTTCCTCTGGGTCATCTTCACCAGTTATGGTCTTTGTGAACAAATAAAATCTTAATAGACCAAATTTGTGTATGTCATAATAGTCGCGCACACTAACATCCTCATCAAATTGTGCTTCCTGAAAGTCCACTATGTCGTGACTGACCTCTTCCCACGTTCCCATTGTTGACTTCTCATTGGGGAAAAACAGTTTTTTAGCTTGTGACAGAATCTCAATCTTAGTGGCATTCTTGTTAATATCAACAACTCTGGTTCCTCCACCACTGCGTTTTCTGACTTGCCTGTTGTCATGTATCCATCCTAATTCTATTTTTCTGGTTGTCTTCCAGGCTCTCTTGTTATTTTTTAGACGCATATTTTGTGGTTGTACTGTATTCTCCCCCTCAAAACCTTGATCACATACTTTGTTGCTCATTGTGCCCATTTTATTTAGTAAGTTTTTTGAATAGGGAAAGTCTTCTTGTATCATCTTCACCTCTTCTCTGTTTTTCCATAGCGAATCGTCTTGTGGCAATCCTGTCACCATAGGCTGGAATGTAAGACGCCAACGTAGCATCATCCATTTCTCCAATTATTGAGCTGTCAATCTACAATGAAACCAAAAATATACACATTAGATGTGAAAATGTTCAACTATATTATATCCAAGACTATTTGATTATGAGCAAGAAAACCAATCATCAGTTCCAAAAAGAGAGAAAACTGAGGCACCAAAAGGTGTTCCAATTAAAAATTACAAAATGGCCAGTTGATTAAAAATTGCCAACGCATTTCGGCCTTTCAGCTGACGAAGGCCTATCAAGGCCGAAACGCGTTGGCAATTTTTAGTCAACTGGCCATTTTGTTATAAAGGCATTTTACTTGGACCACCTTTGAGGGCCTCAGTTTTCTCTCTTTTTGGAAATGCTTTGCGGATCCCTCCAATGAACAGCACCAAAGAGACACTTGAAAATAAATAAATAAATAAATTCTAGCAGCAGTACTGCATGCTCTGATTTTTTTTGTATACAATCATCGGTGTCTAATGCAGATGATAACACTATAGACAGTACGAAACAATACAAAAACAGATTATGAAGATCGCAATAATGCAGTGTGCAGAATCTGCTAATACAACATCTGACATTTAAGTTTAGAGCTTTGTGCGCGCATGCGTGTGTGCGTGTGTTTGCGTGAATGCGTGAATGGTGGGGCCTGGGTGATGTGGTGACAGATGCATGCATCAGAGAGTGAGAGTATTTTGATTAAGCACAAAGCCAATCAGTCTGCATTCATGAATATTAGAAATAATTGATTATTTACAGTTGAAAGGTTGAAATAAAATTCTGACAATTTTAAGTTAAAAAAACAGCTCAACATGATTAATCGCTTCTCACAATAACTGTTTAAATCAAAAAATGATAACCTATCAATAGTTGCACCTGTAGTTACTTTTTAGCATGATAGTGAACATGTTTTAACTCTTCTTACTATGTAAATAATCTGCATGACCATGCAGTGCATCTCTAAGTCATCAAACGTGATTCATTTGTTGCACATTCCTATACTGGAAAAATGTGATGATGACCCATACTGATAGTCTTACTTTGATGGCACAGAACACTTCTTCGCCTATTGTATATTTGTTCAGATTTATTTATTTATTTTTACATTTTAAAATGTAATATTTAATACCAATCCTGTAAAAAAAAAAAAAGGCAGTAAATAGTTTGTATATTTATTTGTATATTTGTATAGCAGTGATGTCAAGCTCTCATTGATGGAAGATACAATTGACAAATATAAATATTCAAACCCCTGGAGTCACATGTGGTCAGCTATGTATAGGTGTATAAAAAATGAATTGCAATTCAGTTAAATATTAAAATATACTTGAGACAAAATACTACATGTATTACATGGTACAAGGTACAAGTACCTTGCAGGAACAAATTTCCTGCGACTTACATGATCCTGCTGCATTTTCTGAACACGCGCCTCAGGAACACCTCTGTTGCGTAAAAATACCCACAGACCATCATCTTGTGGGAGGCCAGGGGTTGAGGATGCAGCCATTGCAGCTGGCACTACAAAAATAAATGAAAAGGCAAAATCTATATGAATAATCATTTGAAAGTCAACCTGATATTAAATATTTCAATATGCTCACTCAAATCGGGTTTGTGTTGCGTGTCCTTTTGTGATGAAAGCCTTCAAAGTTTATTCATGAACAATAATATAGCCTACTAATAGTACATTAGACTAAAGTCAACATGTCAGAGTGGGCTTTTAGCAGTATCCTTTTCATTGTTATAATTAATGATCAATTACAAAATAGTTCATCCAGATTAGGGCTTTGCAACATCCTTCCTCAACGTTACAAGCTTAAAACACGTGTCCCATGTTAAACAATATGTTACTATTCCGTACTGATGAACTGATAATAAGAATAATTAACGTTATCTCGCTCAACTCATAAGCATAGTGTTAGCGTGTATTTAGCATATAATGTTACGTAGCCGACATACGGGTCGTTCAATCTATGGTACGGGAGCGTAATAGTGTATACTGTACTTGCAATCAAACGACGTTATGACGAATGGCTCGTTCCAATTTTGTCAAGTGAAGGATGAGCAATTCCAGCGGGAACCACGGCTAAATTACGCTGGGCATTGTACTGTTATCTTACTAAAATTATGCCGACCGATTTACATGTTCGTATATCTACATGCTACATAAAATCATGGCATACCTACCTCACACTAAAACATTAATAATAATGTGTGTTACTAATTACGGTACATGGCTACATGCTTTACCTTTACTGAGCCAGAAGGTACGTTGGACCGTCCTTCCACTTGGACGTCTGCGGGAAAGTGTCCGCTTCCGCATTAGCGAGTCTGCAGCAGGAGTTCATTCAGAGGTCAAAAAAAAATTACTCCGAAAAACAGAAGTGGGTGCTCTGTTTTTCGGAATCATTTTTTTTTCTGTTTTTCGGAATATTTTTTTTTTCTGTTTTTTGGAATAATTTTTTTCCTGTTTTTTTGAATAATGTTTTCTCCCCTGTTTTTCAGAGTAATTTTTTTTGTTTTTTGGAATAATTTTTTTTTATGACGGAAAAAAATATTCAGTAAAACAGAAAAAAATATTCAAAAAAACAAAAACAAAAAATTACTCAAAAAAACAAAGCTCCCCCCAAAAAATTAGTCAGAAAAACAGCAGTTTTTTTTAATTTTTCAAGTGAATGCAATACGCTTCCGTACAAGTCAGACACACTTTAAAAAAAAAAAAAACTAAAATACTGAAACTAACAAACTTTGCATTGATTAAATGACTAAAACTAATATTACAAATATATATATATATATATAACAGAACCACCCTCCAAACTAATTAAAAGTCAATTTAAAAAAACAAAACTCAAAAGGAAATAAAAACTAACTAAAATGAAAATTCAAAAACTTTAACTATAATAACTCTGTAAACCAAAATGTAAGCTTCTTTCTTAGCCATTTAGCCACATCTTTGCAAAGTTTTGCCTTTGCTGTCATTATCCGCACAAATCAACCGACAATAGTTGAAGCACTGAAATAAGATACAAAAATGATAAAAGGGCAAATTAATTTGTAACAGAAGTGAAGATGGAGGCAGAACATTGCATGTGTGGTCAAAGGTGAGCTTCACTGCGGTAGGTCGGGACGGCCAGATGATCCCGCCCATCTGCAGAGTTTCTCCGGCGGACGCTCACGGTCAGGACGCCATCATAGTTAAAGGTCCCACAGATAGAAAGGGGGTTCATGTCTTTGGGGAACTGGGACTTGTGGGTGAATGTGTCGCTGACGCTGCCGTCATCCATCACCTGATGGACACACAGTGATGGATACACTTTTATTGCACTGTGACATATATTTTCAGTCAGGTTATTGATTATTGTTGGTTCTGGATTGTTGGAACTCCTTGAAAACATTAATCACAATCAGATTTTTATTTTATTTTATTTCTTTTTTTCTTTTTTTTTTACACAAAATGGTTTCTGTAGAAACCAACCGACCTACCCACACACACACCTTCTGAGCGTGAATGACGACATGGTGGTTATACGCCATCACCACCACGTCATGTGGCTCAAACTGGCTGACATCAGCAGAAATATAGTAGCTATCTCCCACACATTGCACACCTCCAGCACTGGTCTGACAAGCTGGCACAGCACCGCCCACTGAAGCTGCAAAACATTAGAAGACAGCAGATACAAAAACATACAGTATATACATTGACCAGCCAGCTGCAGCGTTAACTGAACTCATTTGGCATGACCTGTGCGACCTTCTCAAATCTCGTTATCATGACCTGAACCGGTTGCCAGCCAATCGCAGGTGTCATGACTGGGTCATGCCAGGGGTATGTTTTGGTCTTGCAAGGGTTATGCTTACTGTTGTGACTAGTGTCATGTAAGGGTTATGTTTGGGTCATGACCGTGAGGTTGTGTCTGTTTTGAACTGATGTAATCGGCATCTGGTTTCAACTGGTGGTGCGCTATGTTATGTCAGAAGCTATGTGATGTCAGGAATCTTTCATCTCTTTATCTAGTCAACAGCCAATCAGATAATTCCATGTCAGTCCTGTTACCCACATGTCTAGCCACAACCAGTCAGATCAATTCACTGTCTATATAAGCTGTCTGAGAAATGTGTGTTTTTGTCGGATTATTACCTCTGTTTCTCTGTGCAAATCTCGTTGTTTCTCGTCTAGTCAAGTTTATTCCACGCCTCTCGATGTGAATAAAGATTTAAAATCTAATTTGTGTCTGCGCTTTGGGATTAAACCTCAGCACATAACAGCGGGGCACACAGAGAACAAACAACCATAGCCAAGATTGTGCAATGTATCTATTGCAGCAAAGCCTCACAATTGTTATCTTAATGGAAAATGTTATACTTTATTACAAAGATTCTTTCATAATTTCAAGATTGTATTTATAGTTAAGATAAAGTAGTTTTGCAATGTTAATTATGACTTTCGAAGTGCATTGAAAATGACAATTTCAATCTGTTCGATGACTTACCGGCGTGTCCATAAGAGGATCTCCCTTGCCTGGCAAACGGGTCCTGGCTAGCGAGCCCTCCCTGGCCCTCTTCACAAAACAGTTTGGATGAATCGGGCGAGTCGAGAAAGGGCTCTAAAAGAACATTCAACGAGTCCGCTGATCCAGCCTGCGAATGAAAACTGCTGGAGCTGTAACGGGCTGAAGAGCGATAGGAAGAAGACGATCGACGACTAGAAGAAGTACGTGACTCCATATCACCAAACGCAGATTCTTCCCAACAACACACTCTCACTCCACTGGGGTGGCTCCTTTATAAAGCGCCAGTGCCTTGTGGCTTACAATAGTCATCTTCATTTCGCCATAGATGGCTAACAGGCTGACCGCTTGAGTCAAGAATGTAACGGACAAACTGATAAACAGCAGGACCTCCTTCCATTGAGGCCCGCCGAGAGCTGAGATAAGGCTGAGCGGGCTCCGGGTGATACCTATGGCATGTGGTCACAAATAGCACGCTGGAAGCAAGGGTCACATCATCCGTTATGCTGACCCTGCCCGCAGCGTTTATCAATAATGCAAGAACATTTCAGTTGTGCTGACTGGCTAATAAAGGCAGAAAATACATGAAGGGAGGTGATTATGAGGGGGGGGTGCTTTAAAAAACAAAATTAACTGAAACTACATTTTATGTTTACAAAACTAACTCTAACTATGATTATAGCAAAAATGTCATTTAGTCTTTGGCAATTAATTTAATGCATGAACCTTTGGGAATGATTTTAAATATGATTTTAAGTAGATTTATCTTGATATTAACCGGAATAAGGACATTTGAAAGTGTGTCAAACAGAAGTGACATAATCTAGCAGCAGCCAATAGAAAAGCATCTTCAGATGACGTCGCTCCCATGGTGTTTTTTTTTTTTATTATTGCGTGCAAGTAATACACACTTAAAAACTAAAACTAAAACTAATACTGAAATGAGTTAAACTAAAACTAAGCATTTATTAAATAACTAAAACGAATAAAAATGAACAGATGTCACGATAGACCCATGCCCAACACATCAGTTATTTTAGTTAAATAAAACTAACGGGAAAAAAAACTACAAATAAAATTCAAAAACAATTTCACTAACCAAATAATATAAAAACGGAATTGCTTTAAAAAACGAAATTAACTGAAACTACATTTTATGTTTACAAAACTAACTCAAACTAACTATGATTATAGCAAAAATGTCATTTAGTCTTTGGCAATTAATTTAATACATGAACCTTTGGGGATGATTTTAAATATGATTTTAAGTAGATTTATCTTGATATTAACCGTAATAAGGACATTTGAAAGTGTGTCAAACAGAAGTGACATAATCTAGCAGCAGCCAATAGAAAAGCACCTTCAGATGACGTCGCTCCCATGGTGTTTTTTTTTTTAATATTGCGTGCAAGTAATACACACTTAAAAACTAAAACTAAAACTAATACTGAAATGAGTTAAACTAAAACTAAGCATTTATTAAATAACTAAAACGAATAAAAATGAACAGATGTCACGATAGACCCATGCCCAACACATCAGTTATTTTAGTTAAATAAAACTAACGGAAAAAAAAAAAAACTAAACATAAAATTCAAAAACAATTTCACTAACCAAATAATATAAAAACAGAAATGCTTTAAAAAACGAAATAAACTGAAACTACATTTTATGTTTACAAAACTAACTCAAACTAACTATGATTATAGAAAAAATGTCATTTAGTCTTTGGCAATTAATTTAATACATGAACCTTTGGGGATGATTTTAATTATGATTTTAAGTAGATTTATCTTGATATTAACCGGAATAAGGACATTTGAAAGTGTGTCAAACAGAAGTGACATAATCTAGCAGCAGCCAATAGAAAAGCACCTTCAGATGACGTCGCTCCCATGGTGTTTTTTTTTTTTTAATATTGCGTGCAAGTAATACACACTTAAAAACTAAAACTAATACTGAAAGGAGTTAAACTAAAACTAAGCATTTATTAAATAACTAAAACGAATAAAAATGAACAGAACCACCATGAAAACTAATTAAAACAAACTAAATTTAAAAAACAAAACTCCAAACAAAACAAAACTAACTAAAATGAAAACTTCAACAAGTATGATATCCCTTTGCACCGGCAGAATTGTGCTGTTGTGAAAAGGAACACAGCCAACTCCCAGTCAACCGAAGCAGCTCCTCTCATTCTTATTCAAATTAGCGTGGTGGAAGTGCATACAGTGCTTGACATTGTGGAATCCAAATGAGTCGTTGGGATTCGTGCAAGATTGGCACATGCAAAGTGTGTTTATACAGGTCAAGTGCAACATCTCCCCTTGGAGATGATGTGCGTGACGTGGGCAATTGGAGACAGCCTTGCACCCCTGATCGGGTATTTACGCACCCGCACAGTTGTGTGTGGCATGCAATCGGGGTGCTATTAAAATATATATTTTTTAATGATAATGATAATAATTTGATAAATAAATTTGTTTCTACATTGATTAAGAGGGATTGTCCCACAATGCTGTCATTTTCATAAATAAAATACGCTGACGTCTACCACACACACATCTGCCGACACCGAATCTCGATCATCCTTCCAAATTGCCGCCTGCGCCACTAGATAGACATGTTTTTACAAGTCTAAAGACCCCCAAACATGTCATGTAATTATTGATAATTTTGTGTTTAAGCAAGGCAATAATACTACATTTTAAATGACAATTTCAGAAAATAATTAAAAAGATATTTGTCGGATCGTGATCAAGTGGGTAGGGGTGAAAAATCTAAAAATAGACTGGCCAAATCAGACAAGAAAAGAAACAAACATAAAACTCGATTTATGTAGATAGACAATAAAATGGAATCTAATGTTGTGCAGACAAAACAACAATGAAATCTTATGAGGCGTAAAATAAATACAAAGGGAACTGCACTTTTCTTCTGTAGTCATGTCCACTTCCAAATGACCAACATATCACATTTCTATCAAACTTTTGCAAAGTTGCACTTGTTTTGTGTCGTTGCCCTCCAGTAAGTATGCAAAGGGAGCCTCAGGCAAGACCTCCTTTAGGAATAAACAACAGATGGGTTGAACAGTTGGAAGAAAGACCAGAGGGACAAAATGTTTTTGAAAAGAATCATTGAATTACCGGTACATATTGTTCCAGATCTACCAGGTTCATCAATCACAATGGCTGATCTCTCCTTGGTCAGATTTGATCACTGTAGGTCAACACAGTGATCAATTGGAGTTGTGAACATATTGATGACAACAATGACAGTCGATGCAAAATGGATTAAGTCAATGACATCACTGATATTTTTTTCCGTACATTTCATATTGGAAGGTATTATTTTATATTCCACCAAACCACGTGTGCATGGTGTGTGAAATGATCTCTTCCCGATATTACCAGCCCCTCCCCCTCCCAATTCGACAAATGTTGTCATGAAAAAATGAAATCTACTTACGGCTATGTACTTATGTCTACCTTGACAGTATGCTTGCTCACTGATTGCTGTCCCTTGCCCTTGTCATAGCAAAATAACGATAATGTCGCCATGTCAGTTAGCTCATTTGACTACTTGTGGAGTCAGTGGGGTTGAATCCGCTACGTTTCAGGAACAGTTGGGACCATGTCACAGTATGTCCAATGTTTTAGCATACTGATCAGGAGTCCACAACTTGCAATATGCACATATGCAATGTACACAATATTAAACAAGTTGTGAGTATATATCATTATATATCTTTGCCTCTCTGCTCCTGCATCATCAAATCATGTGGTTCTATGGGCGTTTGTGACTTGAAGACATTTTCTACATCTTCTACTGGGTTGGAGGATGTTCCATCAGGATTAGTGTTTCGTAACTGATTGTTGTTCTGATCTAAATGGTAAATGGACTGCTTTTTTTGTTTGTATCTTTCTTTCTTTCTTTTAATAGCACTTTATCTTTTTTGTTTCAAGGCACTGCCAGGTCCACTGGAACAAATTGGTGTTCAGTGTCACCAGGGTCGGGGATCAAACCCACAAGCTTGCGGATGGGAGACGACCGCTCTACCACAGAACCATGCCACCCTAAGCAGCTATTTTACGACAAACCCAAGATTCAGCTCGTGTTCTGGACAATTTAGCTCCCTTTTTCTATCAGCAAAACACTTGGGGCTTCATTTTGGCAGACAGCTCATCTGAGGTGGGGCGCAAATGTCGACGGATCCTGGTTTTTATCTGCATGTTTGACAATTTAATTTTTGATTCGTTAAATGTATGTAAGCTATTCACCACAAACAATGAGAATAAATAAATAAATAAATAAATAAATAAATACATAAATAAATAAATTAATTAATTAATTAATTAATTAATTAATAAATAAACACATTTTCTATTTGTATTGTGGTAAAGTGTTGTTCATATGCCATCGATGCTCTTTACTGCCTCCTATAGTCTGGAAGAATATCAACCTCAGCGGGGGTATGCCCTGCTGAGTACACGTGTCAAGCATAACCCAACCTTTAAGCTTGCTTGTACCACGTCTAAGTGCAGATGCAGGGTAGACAGCTGGTCGAACACGATGTATTTCACTCATAAATATGTGAACATAGGACATCAAACCTCTGAATTATTTAAGCGTTCTTGTTATTATTATTTGTTTGTTTTGTTTTTGTTTTGTTTTATTCATTTGTTCCTTTCTGACATTTATTTAAATCAGCCCACTGTTCAGCACAGCTATGAACGATCAAGTTGTGGGGGCGGTCTCCAAGTGCCCACTTTATGGCGCAGATCTGGCTCTGCCACGTTGACTCGACTAGGAAAGGAATGAGAGAATCTGCTTTGATTGGCTCTGACCAGGGTTTTCTGTAGTTTTCTTTGAATTATCCATCCATCCATTAGTTTGTTTTCATTAGTTTTCAGGGCAGCTCTGTTAGTTTGTATTAGTTTTAGTTATTTCAAAAATGCTTATTTTAGTTTAGTTTTCTTTTTTAATGTTATGGATTACTCTTGTGCAAGATTTAATAACTACCGTGATAAAATGGAAAAAAAGCAACGCACTTCTTACCTAGCGTTGCATTTCAGCTGAAAAAAACAGGCAAGGTGAGCCATTAGAGCCAAAAGTCAAACAGGCAAAATTGTCACCTCGGAGCGACGTCATCTGAAGGTGCTTTTCTTTTGGCTGCTGCTAGTGCTAGATGACATCACTTCTTTACAGCACACTTTCAAACGTTCTTATTCAGGCTAATATCAAAATAAATGTGCTTAAATCACATTTATCAAATCAACCACAAATTCACATTTTTACCATAATTATAGTTAGTTTTAGTTAGTCTTGTAAACATAGTTTGAAAAAGCATTTTCATTTTTACCTTATTTTGTTACTGAAAATGTTTTTTGAGTTTTTGTTGTACTTGTTTTTTTAGTTTTAGTTAACTAAAATAACCATGGCTGTGACTACTCCCACAGCGGCTGGACCTAACTAACACTCTCAGAGCCGCCAGCCAGTGCTAGTCCGCGAAATTACAAACATCTTGCGTTTTCTTGTGATTTCAACTGCTGATTATAAAGAAGAGACATCAGAAGAACAGTGGTCCACTTGCCTGACTGCAAGCCGCTTACATTCAGCGCCAGTGTGAAGGTGAGTGTGGATGGTTATATATTCATTATCAAATCATGAGCGTAAAGCACTTGATGGAGCTTCCCGCACTTCCTACTCTCATAAAATGCTGACCTATAAGCGACATTCCATAGGCAGCCATCTATCATCTGCTGCTTATCCTCTTGAGGGTTGAAGTCTCTTGCACCGCTAAAAATAATGATCACATCAGACACAGGTTGGCTTTTTTTTTTTTTTTTTTGCAAAGAACAATAACTATATTTTTATTAACTTATGTCAGATGCAGCAAACAATATTATTATTATCAAATTCAAGGTGGCATTTAATTACATTCAGACAAAATAGGAAGCAAATCATTCAAGAGGTTAAAAAAAAAATGCAGGCTGAGATTTCAGAGGGAGTTGAAGGTGTGATGGACTGGATGATTGATGGATGTCACACGGCGATGATGTCACAGTACATTCAATTGGTTTCAAATTCTCAGTTCACTTCATACATTCACTTCAACAAAGGTTGAAGGGCCGCCACCCTCGAAGAAAGTCATATATCGGACTGCAACATAAATGTCCGTTCCTTACAACACCACTTCCCACAAAATGGAAACAGGCAGATGAGATACATATCCGTTTTTCATCAGGCCCTTTTATCATGGCCAGCTAATTGCCTGTCAGCAAAGGTAGCATTTCGAAGTCCTCAGTGAGCCCGTGTGGGCCAAGATGGACGACGATGACGGGGAAACGGGCACCAAGACAAAGAAGGTGGGAGGGAAGGAGATGGGGGGGCTGAAGGAAATGACTGCAGAGGTGCGAGCTGACTGGATGCTTGTGTGTGTGCGTGTGTCGGAGGAAAGTTCTCCTGATTTTATCTTTGTAAGGACGAATAGTTGTCAAACATACACGAATGTATAATGAATGAGACTAATGAGGCAGAAAATGCAGTTGACAAAGATGCTGAATGTCACAAACAAACACACACACAGCCTTGGACAACACTTAACGAGACGGACAGTTGACAAATGAGGACGACGGGTCACGTCAGCATGTCCGGGACAAAAGCGCCTCGCTCGCATCAGCCGACCTTTAATGTCAGCGAAAAGGCCGATGACGTCAAAACGCTGCACGAGACACAACAGGATGTTTCAACTGGACAAGCAGCTGACCTTGTTTCCATCCACTCAGCCACGTTGAAATGAACGGCCAACGCGGCGTTATTGGGGACCTCTGTGTTGACAGTACGGACGATGTGATGATGAGGAGGGTGCAAGTGGGGGGGTCAAAGGTGAGGAATGAAAGGCACAGCTTCAGTGTTTCCCCCTGAGTTGTTACTGTCTCTTACTATCAATCCGGCAGATGCGGCAACATTAACCCCGCTCGTTCGACATCAATTAATACTTGTTGTTTTATAATCTCCAGCACCAGTAAATGTTCAACCTCCATTGCCAGACTTTGTTTAAAGGGAATCGTTGGACTCAACAGCGCAAGCTTGAGGAGCTTACTGACATCTTACAATACGTAACATTCTGACACACGTCACACACAGACTCACACATTGAGGCTTTCCGAAACAACTGAAAAGGGGCTTAAGGGAGCCAAATCTGTGCTTCAATTATTTAAAAAAAAAAAAAAAAAAAAAGGAAAAATATAATAATCATAAGCACGCAAGGCTTCCCCACCCACAAAGACACACACACACACACACACACACAGAGTGAAGGTGCGGTGAATGGTGGTAATGCATGCTGGTGGGATGCACTGATGCTGCGGTCTGATGAGACTTCCTGAGTTGTATGAATGAGAGTCCCTCTGGGGGAACTTGAACACATCTCCCACATGAATCACAGAAAAACGTAACATGCCCTTTTGCAACCAAGAGTTTAGAGAATAGATGCAAAGCTTTTCTGAAGTCATTAAAGGGAAAGTCACACAAAACATTTCTTTTAATAATGTTATATACGTCCGTGAGTGTAAACATGACATTCTGATTAATGTCGTGTATGTGGATCATGAGATAAGCAGCAAAATCCAGCCGTTTTTATCCATATTCCATCTCAGGGGGTAGCCATTTTGTCACTTGCCGTCCACTGAAAATGACATCACAGTTGCTTGAGGCTCAGGTAACAAAAAAATCACAGCTCGGCTTGTGAATGTCACATGACCAAACTCAGAAAACAGATGAGCTGTGATTGGTTGTTACCTGAGCCCCCAGCAACTGTGATGTCATTTTTAGTTGATAGCAAGTGACAAAATGGCCGCCACCTGATGTGGATAAACACTGGTGCACTTTGCTGCTTAACTCATATTCCACAAACATAATATTGATTAGGATGTCATGTTTAGACTACTGACAGAACATTATTATAAAAAACATTTTTATGTTGACTTCCTCTTTAGATTAAAAGAGAAAGGTACACTTCAAAATGTTTTGATATCAAATGGCGATCGATAACTGTAAAAGACTCATCATCCTCTTGAAATCCAAAATAAAGGTAACATGTTTTGTTCACATTTGTTGTTGTTTTTTCCCAGTAGACGATATCACACAGTGATAAAAAAAAGAAAAGGAGAAATGTACAGCCACATTATAGCTTCGTGCAAGAAACCACATACACCGGCACGCCGCAGAGGCAGAGAGATCAAAAGCAAGACAACGTATACAAAAATATAGAAAATCTCCAAAGCAAGTCATGTCCTCACGGGAAAAAAGTCTTTTCTGCCTTTTCAGTCTACTTCACGTCTCACTCGACGCCAACCAGCAGTCACGTCACTAACATTCTCATTGTTTTTGTCGTTGCCACTGATGCTCAGTGTGTGTATGTGAGTGTGTTGTTTAAGACATCAAACAGGTTGTTGTGTCTCCCATGCAGGAATCCACAGAATTGCAGTCCATCAATTATAACGACGTTTGATATCATATGAACAACTAATGAGTGATAAAAAATTAATACAAAAAAAGCATTTCATTTCTGTCATTTCCTTTGTGACAAATCTTTTTTTTTTCATCTTCTTTTTATGTTAAAATTCATAATATGTCCCGTCACTGTAAAAACATTCCAGCATTTGCTCATAATAGGTAGTGACGGGAATAAATAATTTGGCATACTCTGCAAGCCATGCCAAAAGGATGCTCTGGTTGGTCTCTTGCAAAGGAGAGGATAGGCGGGAGTGGGCGGGTCAGGTTGCGGCTGAGATTACAAACCGTGCTCAGGTGGGACCTTCAACGTCAGCACTTGCATGCAAAGAAAAATTGTGGACTCAGTCAATATGTTTGCTGTTGTCTTTTTCGGGGGGGTCGGCGAACCCGCGGCTTCAATAGAGCGATGGCTAGTTCTCACGTACATAAAATGATTGTTTGGACGCTTGCAAAAAAAGAAAAAGAAAAACTAAACAAAAAAAAAAGCTGATGTGGAGAATGACTCTTAAGAAATGGAGTTGAAATGTTGCGAGTAAGGCAAAGACGGATGGTAAAGAGGAGTAAATGGTTCAAACATTGGTGTCATGATGGAGAGCGGAGAGAGTCATTGTTGGTTTGACTCGCCCTGAAGTGTCTCATCATCATCCTCCTCGTCCTCGTCGAGCGAAACCACCCCCGATGAGGCCACGTCGGACATCCTCCTGCGAGGCTCGTAATCCGGTGGGAACTCCTCCCCGTTGGCCTCCGCCTGGCACACGGTGGCCTCGTAGTCCTTGCAGGGGGTGTCGTCATCCTCCCCGGGGGACAGGTACGTCTCCGAGTAAGACATCGAATACGCCGGAGACACCTGGCCGCCGCCAGGCCCGACGCTCCCACCGAGGCCGCGGAAAGCGCAGTCCCTCCCGCCGGGCCCCGTCCGTCCAACCCTGTGAAGGCGGGCGAGTAGAAGCTCTTCCCCTCCCTGCAGCGCCGACAGAATTTTGGCGGCCAGCTCGGCGGCGTTGCCGTGGGCTCCGCGGTGGTCACGCAGAAGCGGGTGGTGCTCGTCCAGGCTGCACAGGCTGGAGCGCAGGGTGTCGGGCGAGCCCGCCGTGGGGGACGGCTCCCCGCTGCCTCCCCCGCCGCCGCCCTCGCAGCACGGCCCGCGCAGGCCCAGCTGGTGACAAATTTGGCTGTGGATCAAGTCCTTTAAGTACGGAGGATATGATGGCACATCTGCAAGGAAAGAGATACAATGCAAGCATGTAAGGAGAAACATTTTGGTTTTCAACGGAGTAGCAACAATGCAGCAACAATTGTTTTTCGCTTGGAACTAACAATTATTTTAACTCATTGACTCGCAGCCATTTTCACTGAAGCAATCTCCTTCAATCCTGGCTGTTTTATTTTTGCAAAGCCCACAGAATATTGTGTTGTACTGCTAGAAAAAACATGGAGGAACCTACAAAAAGAAAGATTAGAGTCTCTTCTTTCATCAGGAAAAGTGTATATACATACATACATACATACATACATACATATATATATATATATTTCTATCTGTTTCCGTTTTGTAGCAATTAGCATTAGAATATAGCTAAGTTTCATCATTATTTACATTTCTGGTGAAAACACTGACAAAAAGAGCTTGTTGCAACATGGCCCTGGGTGATCTCATACTCTGCTGTCACCTGCTGGCCATTTTTTTTTATTAACTACCATTGCTTCAAGCATTCTCTTCACTTCAGAGGCTGCATCAAAGCCTTCTGTATGTTCTAGCATTAAAACGAGTATTTCCATTAGTATTCCCCCCCCCCCCCCCCACACACACACACACACACACCCATATATACACACAAAATGGAAACATACAAAGAATGTACTTATGTAAAACTCTATGTCACCCTGATTCACACAATAGCATTTTTTTTCATTAAAAAACAGCCTTTATGTTCATTTTGGTTCAAAACATGAAAGATTTCCTTTTACGTTATTAACTTATAACTTAACTTATAACAGTGCAGTAGCTAGAAATACTTGTGACTGCCCTTTCAAATCAAGTATTATTTGTTTTCATGCAGACTTGATCAATACAAAAAAAAATAATAATAAAAATAAAAAAAAACATCAGTTGTTGGCCTTTGCCAAAGTCCAAAAAGCCACAGATTTCGGGAGGAAGACACTTGGGCAACAGAGCTGCTGGCTGTTATGACCCACAGTTATTGGCGGCTAAACATAATCAAGATGAAAGCTTTGCTAAACATACACACAGATACCTGTGGCCACACATCATCGTGTGACACACTGCCTCTGCAAGAGAGGAAATCATATTAAAGTTGCAAGAGGATATCAAATTACGCAGAGGAGCAAAATAATGTTGCAAGCAGATGAAAAGTGGGGCAGTGGGACACAGGACGACGCACAAAGAGCGCCGGATGGACACTGATGAGGACAGTGGGAACCAAATCTATGTGAAGTGCTGCCAGTGCGTGCATGAGTGCGTGCTGTGAATACCTGTGCTCTGCGTTGCAGGCTCGTTAGCGGGCAGAAAGTCTTCGTCGTATGAGTCATCGTTGGAATCGTCGCCATCGACCGACGACCAAGCCCTCAGTTTAGCCTCGGCAATGGCGAACTGTTCTGCGACACCTGCAAACACACAAAACACACATACATCGCCATGGTAACGTATGTGTCTCCATGTTCTGCACCTCTTTTTGCCAGGCAGGAGCAAAAGGCAGTGATTGTAAATCAAGTGAGTTTATAAAACGTTGCCATTGCACACGATGGCCTCCGGCGGTCAGCTAGCAGGTAAACTTAGTGTGTCTGATGTTGAGGCTTTGTTGATGTGACAAATGATATGCAGAAAGAAGTATAAAAGTGGTATAGTAATTCCTCTCCAATTTGGAATCCGGAATTGCAGTCCCGCTATTTTGCAGATTTTTGTTTTGTACATGTACAAAACTTAACTTACTACTTAACTGCAGTTAAGTTAACTCTCATGTTCTACATGAAATCTCGTCTATTGTTAATGTAATTATATTCTTGACCACTAGATGGTAGTACACAACTTACTCTGAGACGGTGTAAATTTGAATGAAGAAGATGATGAACAAAAAAGAAAACTCGAAAGTTTTCATGAAAAATAATTCATATAATCCTGTTTTTAAACACTACAGAAAGGAACAGTATGTTCATTCTTTGGGCATGATTATTGATGTATATTGTGAGATTATTTATTTATTTATTTGTTTGTTTATTTATGCTTGTAGGACGACGAAATCTCTGTGTATATTGGTGCAAGGAGCTTTTCCTACCGAACGAATTCCCATGTTGAGCTCCGGTAAGCAAGGCCTCTGCTTGCTAAGAGACTAAGCCTAAATGCTAATGTGATATCTTTAGGTATTTTTTGTCAAACTATATCTTATTAAGGAAATTGCTTAAAACCAATCGGAGTTAAAGAAGTTTTGAACATCATTTTGACATGCTGTATCATATTTTAACGTTATAAAATGAGTAAAAAGAGATGCTAATCGCGATTAGCATAATGTTAAAGAAATTCGTGAGTGGCTAACGTTAGCACATACATTTCATGTACTACTAACTATAGGTGTATTGTGATTGCTAATTGTGAAGCTAGTTAAGCTAAACTGTTATTGCTAATTCTTTTAAGCCATATGAAACACTTATGTGGCTAAAAGGTGTTAATGTAAAGAGGGAAAATATATTGATTTAAAAGCATTATTGATTGAAAGTTATTCAATTCCATTGTTCTAATACAGATTGTGTACATGATGAAAATATTTTGAGTGATGGAAGACATTTAATTTGAGAATATACAATAAATAGACTAGATTGATACTGATTATATATATTTTCTACACTGTGTGTGTAGATTGGTTTTTCTTTTGGACTGAAATTGGATTCTGAACCGTGAGTGGTTCAGTGGCGAGCCAAACCCAGGATAAAGACAGTGGACAGGACAGGAGGACAAGACCGTCGTGTGGCCAACAGTGGAATCTTCTTTGAGGACGTCAATCTTCAAATGTCTTCATCATATTGACCCAGATAAGAAACACACAAAAAAAAAACTACCCGGGTAGTAGTAGAACAGTCAGAACACTTTCCACCTATACATACACATTCAATTAAGGGACACATTTAATTATTCTATTTTTGTTGTTTTGTTATAGAGTGAGCTCAAGTTAAGTTTCCTTTCTTTATTTGTTGTTGCATCTTGGTTTTGTTTAGGCAATAAATTCATGCTGTTCAACTTTCCATGACTCTTCTTGTGAGTCATATGGATAACTAAAGGGTATCCAACTCTTCGAACCTAGATGAATGTAAGTGTCACTAGCTTTGGGTATTGAGTACCATTAAAGGCGCTACATGTAGTTTCAGTTACTTTTAGTTTTGTAAAAAGCATTTGTATTTCCCTAACAAAAATCCACCCATCCATCCATTTTATGAACCGCTTACTCATCACAGGGGTGGGGGGGGGGGGGGGGGGGGGGGTGCTGGAGCCTATCCCAGCTGGCTTTGGGCAGTAGGCGGGGTACACCCTGGAGTGGTTGCCAGCCAATCGCAGCTTGATGAATTATTATTTTTTTTACAATTTTAGATTTCATTCATTTAGATGTCATTTCCGTTAACTAAATAACCTTGTCTGGTAAAGACCAACAACAAATATTTACAAAACCTTTGGCCCAAAAGTGTGCTAAATCAATCCATTTGCATCTTCTCCGCCAGAAAACCAGTACAGCAATGTTGCCCAACTGGCAGACGCAATCCTGGGTGCACTCGGTAAGTAGATCAGCTTCCGCACCTGTTTGCACTTTCTGGCACTTGCAAATGTTTACAGTAAATCAGGTGCTATGTGTTTCTCAATTCGTCTGTTGTTTGTGTCCATGAGCGAATCTTCTTTTCCCTTCTGCAATTCTCCCGTTCACGGTGTGCCTTTTCCAGTTGTCTCTCTCAATAAAGAGTCTCTTGCATCACCTTTTGTTTCATTGCCTTGTGTCGCGCATTTCCTGACTCTCTTTGTCTCTTTGTGACGGCTTGAAATATCCCGATATTCTCTGCGCCATCACGCTCTGCTTCTGTCTTTCCTCATTACCTGCATTTGCTGTCACTTCACGTCCTGTCACTCCGCCATGTCTGCTGCAATTCTACTTGCGTCCACACATCAGCCCATCTCTCTATAAATCAGCACAACCTCATTTCTTTTCTTCTGCCTAGTCAGTATGTACCCGCCCGCTGCCTTGATTCTCAATTAAGACTCTGCATTCTTACAAAGTGCTTCTGATGTATTCCACCTTTCCCCTCATTCCTCTTGCATCCACAGAGACCACCACTCCAAAAAAGAACTTTCTACTTGTATCTTGAGTTCACGTCCACAGCTATGTCTTTATCATTCTCCTTTGTATTCTACTGCAATTCAAATAACTTTAAGAAACCGTTTTAGTTGCAAACACCGTTTGTGTCCGGGGTGTTATAATTAGGTTCGTTTGGGGGAACTCAGACCATCAGGTCCAGCATATGGTGCTTTTCTTTTTTTTTTCTTTCTTTCTTTCTTTCTGCACACTGGATCAAGAATTTACTTTTGGAGACTCAAAAGCACTTCAGTCATAAGAGTGGATAGGAATGTCCGGGGTGGCAGCCAATAAATTCTGCCAGAGCGGCTCTGTGGAAGATGATGAGAGCAGCATAAAAAAAGATAGTTAAAATTGAAGACAACCTTCAACATTTCTTGACAATAAGATTAATATGTTCTATGTGGCCTCACTAGTCTGAACATGACATTCTGATTAGTATTAGGTTTATGGAATATGAGTTATGAAGCTAAATCCACCTGTTTTAATCCATCTCGGGGAGTCTATTTTGCCACTTGCTGTCGACTCATGACATCATTGTTGCTCAGGCAACGACCAATCACAGCTCACCTGTTTTCTGAAGCGGAGCTATGGTGGGTTGTTACCTGAGACCTGAGCAACTCTGATGTCATCTTCAGTTGACAGCAAGTGGCAAGATGGATGCCCTCTGAAATGGATAAAAACGGTTGGATTTTGCTGCTTAACTCATATTCCACTAACGCAATATTAACCGGAATACCATATTTAGACTAGTGGGGCTGGATAGAACATATTGTCAAAAAAAAAATTGGGTTGACTTCCCTTTTAACTCATTCACTCCCAAAGACGTATTTATACATTTTTTAGGTTTTTGTTTGCTAGAGTTTTTGTATGATGGCTTTGATGCAGTTTCTGACCTGAAGTGGTCACTTAAAGTGATAGTAGTTATTACAAAAAAAAAAAAAAAAGTGTGCTTCATCTGTTTCATTCATTTTTATTTTTTTTCTAACAACTACCATCACTTTAAGCTTCCACTTCAGGTCAGAAACTGCATCAAAGCCTTCATACAAAAACTCTAGCAAACAAAAACCTAAAAAACGTATAAATACGTCTTTGGGAGTGAATGAGTTAATAATACTATGAGAAAAGTTAAAACATTACTCCACGTGTCAAGATCCAGTCCTCGAGGGCCAGTCTTGCATGTTTTCGAGGTTGCTCTACTCCAACGCACCTGATTCAATGATCAGGGTAATTATCAGGGTCCTGCAGAGCTTGCTGATGAGCTTAAATATGAATCAGCTGTGTTGAAAGTGGGAATCCTCTAAAATCTGCAGGACTGCGGCCCTCAAGGACTGCAGTTTGACACCCATGCATTACTCGAATGTAGTAAATTTACAGCGGCAATGTCATCCTATGAAAAAAGAAGGCAAAGATTTTGGGAGACTCATCTTTTAATATCGTATCTTCATATAGGACAGTCGTTCTTAAATGTGTTGGAGGTACTGAACCCAACAAGTTTCCTATGTTACGTCCACCGAACCCTTTGTAGTGTTTCCCAAATTCAAAACATACCTATACATGATGGGTATATATCATATACCATTAGTGCACCAAATTAAAATGAACAATTGCACTAGTTTCACTGTGTTCTAAACTCAAAATCAAAAATATGAACTGCAAATCAATAAGACTTTTGCTGTTGCCATAAGTCAGCGCTTTTTCTTTAAGGGCCGCATCCAGAGAAATTGAAGGATGCAAGGGCGAGGTCATTTGGACATTGTCCCACTTTATTAAACATGCTAAGCAAAGCAGAGCTAAACACGGAAATATCGACCAGCTCAATGGACACTTTAAATAACTTTCAAATATGGGGTGATTACTATGGGAAATTAACAAAAAAAAGAAGGTGCTACGGCTGAGGCACGGGCGCGGTAAAGTCAAAACGACGTAGGTCACGTACGACGTAACCGGAGGACTCCCTGTGTAGTTATGTTACTTTGTTGCGTTTTTAATTAACACTTTAGCACCTGTTAAGGGTGATATGGCAAACCGTTTTGGATTAAAAAAAAATAAAAAAATAAAAAACATTTTGGGGTGAAACATAGCCTTGTATCCCACTGGAAGAAATCCGACCCTGCCCTGAGCAGATGTCCATATTCAGAATAAAAACAAGAATAATCGGTAATAAAATGACAATTTTAAAGGGGAAGTCAACCTAAAAATTGCTTTAGAATAATATGTTGTATGTGCCCCCACTAGTCTAAACACGACATTCTGATTAATATTGCATTTGTGGAGTTAAGCAACAAAATCCCGCCTGTTTTAATCTAGCTCAGGGAGCGGCCATTTTGCCACCTGCTGTCAACTGAACATGACATCACAGTTGCTCAGCTAACCACCAATCATGGCTAACCTGTTTTCTGAAGCTGAGCCAGTCACCATATTTCAATAAGAAATATGACAACAACTTATCTTGCTACATAAGCAGGACCATATGCACAGTTCTGGTACTGTGCGTGTATTAAAGTGTCCAATGAGGATGTACAGTATGCTCCTCAAACATAGGAAAGCCACATGCACTTTTCTCCGCATTGTTCCACTAATGTGCACCAGAAGCTGGACGAGAGTGGTGCCACACCAATCTGCAGACGCAGCACACATTTGTACTTTCACAGATTAGCTCTCTCGCACTCGCTCTCTGGCACGGCCAGTGAGGCAGACCAACGCACACTAACACACACGGTCATGCAGTCGTCATCACGTACATTCTGTTACATAAACGTGCAGGATTAACTGCAAAATGCGTGTCGAATAAACTCAGTTCTTAGTCCGTGACACGACGCGAGGAGGTAGGACTCAGACGCAGAGTGACAGTTGGCCAACAAGGCTGCAGTTTTAATTGCTCGAAACTCAAAACACCTCTCAAAGAGGGAAAAAAGGCTGAACAAAAAGAGCTCCAAACTGGAGATACAAAAAGGGCACTCAAAAACAGGGACAACTAAAGGCGCTCCACAAGGGAGGAAAACAAGGGGCAAACAAAGGGCAAACAAAGGGCGCAAGACAAGGCAAGGCAGGACAGGACAGGACAGGACAGGACAGGACAGGACAGGACAGGACAGGACAGGACAGGACAGGACATCGAACAAGGACTGTGGATCAAGGACTGTGAGGACGCTTCCATGCACTGAGATGTGACACTTCGGCACTGAGAGGAGAATTCAGGTGGCTTTTATGTCCGGGTTGATTGGGAACAGGTGGTAGTGATCATGGGCGTGGACCGGTAATCAGTGAGGCTGCAGGAAGGGCAAGTGACCTGGGGTGAGATGAGAGTTAGTACTTTCAAAATAAACCGGGAACCTGACTGTGAAAATAAAAGCATGACCCGCCACTCTGGTGGCGGCGTGACAGTACCCCCCCCCTCAACGGCCGGCTCTTGACGGCCCAGGAATCTCCGGATGTTCATCATAAAAATTGTCGATGAGGGAGGGGTCTACAATGAATCGGGCGGGCACCCACTGCCTTTCTTCAGGCCCGTAACCCTCCCAGTCAACAAGGTATTTGTGTCCCCGGCCCCGCTTTCGGACGTCCAATAATTTTCTGACCTTATAGACTGGGCCCCCCTCCACCATCTCCGGAGGGGGCGGCTCGGGCGGGACCAGGGAACTGTCCTGAACAGGCTTGACCTGGCTCACGTGGAAGGTAGGGTGGGTGCGGAGGGATCGAGGCAGGCGCACGGCGGCTGGACCTATTGTCTTGGCGATCGGGAATAGCCCCACGAATCTAGGGGCCAACTTTGGACAAGGTACTCTTAGGTGAAGGTTTTTCGTCGATAGCCATACCTTTTGACCTGGTTGATATTGAGGTGCGGCCCTCCTCCTCCGGTCAGCAGCTCTTTTCATCCTGTCGCCTTGACGTTGTAGTGCCAGTCGAGCTGCTGACCAGATTCGGCGGCACCGGCGGACCATGGCGAGAACCGAGGGAACTGAGGCTTCCTCCTCCAGGTCTGCGAAGTAAGGTCGGTCGTAACCGTGCACACATTTGAACGGCGTGATTCCTGTGGCAGAGGTGGGTAACGAGTTATGAGCCAGTTCAACCCAAACCAGGTTTTTACTCCAGGTGGACGGATTTTGGGAGACCAAGCAACGAAGTCCGGTCTCCAGCTGTTGATTGAGCCTCTCTGCTTGTCCATTGGCTTCTGGGTGATAACCTGAGGTCAGGTTTGCCTTGGCACCTATGGCTCTGCAAAACTCTTTCCAAAAACGAGAAACAAACTGGGGCCCGCGGTCGGACACAATGTGTCGCGGGAATCCATGGGTTCTGAATACCTGGTCAATCATTATTTCTGCTGTTTTCTTGGCGGAGGGTAACTTGGGCAATGGAATGAATCGGACCATCTTTGAAAAGCGATCAACGACTGTAAGTATGGTGGTTTTACCATGTGATGTGGGAAGTCCAGTGACAAAGTCCATTGAGATCTCAGCCCAGGGTCTTGAGGGAATTGGCAGTGGCTGAAGGAGACCCATCCGAGGTTGATTTGAAGCCTTATTTCGGGCACAGACTGGGCAGGCCTTTACATATTCCTGTACCGAGGTCTCCATTGAAGGCCACCAGAATCTCCGGGCGACGACGAACAGGGTCCTGCGAGTACCTGGGTGGCAAGACAGACGAGAGGTGTGTGCCCAATCGATCACCTGTGCTCGTAGACCCTCCGGGACGTAGAGCCGTCGTGGTGGACACTCCTTTGGAACGATCGTGTCTTGGAGGGCCTCCTTGACATCCTCTTCAACCTGCCAGGACATGGCTCCTACAATGCAGTCTCTAGGCAGGATGGTTTCAGGTTCAGTTGCTGTGGTTTCCGGGTCATGAATATGCGAAAGAGCGTCTGCTTTAACATTCTTGCTTCCGGGTCTGTAGGTCAGAGAAAACGAAAATCTGTTAAAAAATAACGACCACCTGGCCTGTCGTGGGTTCAGTCTCTTGGCTTGACGTAGGTATTCCAGGTTGCGGTGGTCTGTCCAGATAATGAAGGGGTGTTCCGCGCCCTCCAGCCAGTGCCTCCACTCTTCCAAGGCGACCTTGACAGCCAGCAATTCTCGGTCTCCTACGCTATAGTTGCGCTCGGCCTTTGAGAGTTTCCGGGACAAGATGGCGCAGGGATGCACTTTTCCATCCTCCTGGCTCCTTTGGGATAGCACGGCTCCGACGCCCAGATTGGAGGCATCTACCTCCACCACGAACTGGCGGGTAGGATCGGGCACTCTGAGTATCGGAGCCTCTGTGAAACGTTTCTTGAGTTTGTTGAATGCGGCGTCGGCTTCCGGAGTCCAGACAAAGCGTTGCTGTGGCGAGGTCAAGGCATGGAGTGGAGCAGCGATGGAGCTGAAGTTGCGGATGAAGCGTCGATAAAAGTTGGCGAAGCCCAGGAACTGTTGCACCTTTTTTCTGGATTCCGGTGTGGGCCAGTCCCTGACCGCGCTGACCTTCTCCAGCTCCATCTCGACTTTGCCCGGAGATACGATGAATCCCAGAAATGAGACGGTATCCGCATGAAAAAGGCTCTTTTCAGCCTTTACATAGAGCTTGTGTTCTAGCAAGCGTTTCAGGACCTGGGTGACATGGTGCTGGTGGGTCTTCAAGTCCGGTGAGTAGATCAATATGTCGTCAAGATACACATATACGAACTGGTCAATGAAGTCCTTGAGCACATCATTAATCATGGCCTGGAAAACCGCTGGCGCATTAGTGAGTCCAAATGGCATGACTAAATACTCGTAGTGGCCTCGGGGAGTATTGAAGCCAGTTTTCCACTCATCCCCTGCACGAATACGGACGAGATGATAGGCGTTGCGGAGATCCAGTTTGGTGAATATCTTGGCTTGCTGGAGCTGGTCGAATACTGAAGACATCAAGGGCAGAGGATAACGATTCTTGACTGTGATTTCATTCAGGGGACTGTAGTCAATGCAAGGGCGTAATGAGCCATCCTTCTTGCCCACAAAGAAAAAAACGGCTCCAGCTGGCGATGATGAGGGCCGAATAAGTCCGGCTTTCAACGAAGTGTCTATGTACTCGTTTAGGGCCTTGCGTTCGGGACCTGAAACCGAGTACAATCTCCCCTTGGGGATGGTAGATCCAGGAATCAACTCGATCGCACAGTCATAGGATCGATGTGGGGGAAGTGACATGGCCTTGGTCTTGCTGAACACCTCCCTGAGAGGATGATAGCAGGTGGGAACGGTGTTCAGGTCCGGGTAATCCTGGTCATTCACGAGAGACACCTGTCGGATGGCAGCGGGAGGTGCCTCTGCCGCTGGCCGCTCCACCCCATGGTGTTCACAATCATCTCCCCAGTCCAGGACTCGCCCCGATCGCCAGTCGATGCGGGAGTTGTGCAACTGCAACCAGGGATGACCCAGGACCAGTGTGTGTGATGGGGAACGGAAGACATGGAAGCGAAGAAGTTCTCGGTGCTGTCCAATATGGATCTCAAGAGGCTCTGTGACATGCGTGATAAGGAATAAGTCTTTCCCATTGAGCGCCCTGGCCCTCATATGGGTGGTAAGTGGCTCCGTGCCTGCCTGCAATTTTTCCACCAGACCCCAATCCATGAGGCTCTCGTCCGCTCCGGAATCGATGAGCGCTAACAAGTCTGTGGAAAGGTCATTGCAGGAAATCTTGACTTGCGTGAGTTTCCGGTTCTTGACATGTTTGTGAGTCTCGGTACTCACCGGAGAGCCCCTCTTGGCAGGACAAACTACCACCAAATGGCCTTGTTCTCCACAGTAGTAGCATCGCCCTTCTTGACGACGTCGCTGGCGTTCGTGGTGGGACAATCGGGCGCAGTCCAGCTGCATCGGCTCTTCGTCACTCTCGCTGGGCCTTCCCGCGGTGGACGACGGGGAAGGTGCACCTCGCGGAGGACCTCTTGCTTCTGGATGCCGGAAGAATCCGGAGCCGTGTCCCCGATGATGTCCGCTGGTCTGCAAAAGATCTCGCCTTCGATGATCTGTGCGGATGGCCAGCGAGATCAAAGAGTCCAAATCGCCAGGTAAGTCCACCGGCAGCAGGAGTTCTTGCATGGCTGTCGAGAGCCCCATCAAAAAGTGGTCAAAAAGGGCTGTGTCGTTCCAGCCACTCTTGGCCGCTAGAGTTCGGAATCGGATTGCATAATCATTCACCGATTCTCGGCCTTGTCTGAGGTTGCTAAGCTCTCGAGTCTTCTCCCGCTCCATATTGGTTGGATCGAACACGAGGCGAAGTGCCCTGCTAAACCCGGCTGCAGTTGAGCAAGTCGGGGAGTGCCGTGCCCATTCCGCGGTGGCCCAGTCTCTGGCTCGTCCCGTCAGGTGGGAGATCATAAAGGCCACGCGGGAACGGTCCGTGGGGAATGCCTGTGGCGAGAGTTCAAAGTGTATGTCGCATTCGGTCAGAAATGCCTGACAATGTCCTTGGTCTCCCGGGTATCGCTCCGGGGGAGCCAATCTCACACCAGCCTGTCCGGGTTGATTGGGAACAGGTGGTAGTGATCATGGGCGTGGACCGGTAATCAGTGAGGTTGCAGGAAGGGCAAGTGACCTGGGGTGAGATGAGAGTTAGTACTTTCAAAATAAACCGGGAACCTGACTGTGAAAATAAAAGCATGACCCGCCACTCTGGTGGCGGCGTGACAGTCCGCCTACAACAAACACTCCTTCAATCGTGTTATCCAATTCACACAAACATGCACACGCACCTACACGCTCAGTGACATTTGCGCAGCGTGTCCAGCCACCCACGGCGACATCATCACCCGGCTGCAAGTGGACTGCTGACAAGATAACAGGATGCGTCCCGCAGCTCCTTGTTTCATGTGCATCTGCGTGACTTGATTATGAACTGCTTCCAAATATTTGTTGAACACACTTCCCATTGAGTCATTTTACTGCATGATTGGGGGCATATATGCTACCATACAGTTAGGTGAACTATTATAACTGTAAACATTCAATCAGTTCTCAATGACCCTAACAAGCTTGATTTTGGAATGGGAGAGGAACTTGGTTGCATTATTGCACTTTACAGTTGGGCAAGCCCGACTATTTATACACAAGCAGTTAAAAATTCAATTTCCCATAAATTGCATGCTTAAAAGGAAACAAAACACAAGTGAAAACAAGAGGAACCTTGTGAATTGTAAGATGGAAGAGGGGAGAAGAAAAAAAAAAGTTGTAAAAAGCGCTCAGTCACGGTGGCACGCGCCACGAGCAAAACCTTACTGAGCAAATTAACCTTGAGAGTCTGCATTGCGGGGAGCAAGCGAGCGGCTGGCGCTGGAGACGAGGTGAAAACCGGATGAAAAGATGAGATAAATAAATAGAGTGCTGTAAGAGACATCCGTGTGTGGAAAGGGGGGTTGGGGATAATGAATTCAGCTAGTAGTAAAGCAAGGGGAAATAAAAGGAGGAAAGTAATTAATGGAATGAATGTCAATTAGTTTTACTGATAACGTCTGACATTACACATTGTAATAATAGATGCTGTTGTTATTTTGGTTCTACTTGTTGCACTTTGATGACAATATTACAAAGGTAAACAGAGGGAAATTAACAGCCTTTTTCTTTGCTGTTTTTGATGATGAAATCAGTGACTGCAGCTCTGGACAATGCAAGCTTGGGCACTGCACATTTGCTTACATGGCAGATGCTGTTCATTGAAAGGCTTGCATGATGGATTAGTGTTTATGGATTTATTCGGGAGAGTCAGTCACGATCTGTAATCTGCTCTGGTACAGTTTGAAGTCTCATCCATGGAAAGTGCCGGTATGATCCCCGCTGGGATTTCAATAGTAATTATGCTATTAACACTGTCTTTAGGGACAGATTTCATTTCATTTCTTGCCGGTGAACTCATACATAACTTAGGATACTACAGTAGTACCTGTTCTAAAGCTATGCCGTTGCGTGCCATTGAGGTCTTTTTGAAAACCTCAGTCTTCTGCAGGCCCGGACTAGCCATCTGGAGGGGCAGGACAGTTCCCGGTGGGCCGTCCTATATGTGAATCGGCAGGCAGGAGCCCACACGTTTCAAAATCTACTAGTGGGAATTGACACCCAGACAAATTCTTTTTCTTTTCCTTGTGGCGTCCATACGGATGCCGTTCCACATCCTGGATAGCCGATAGGCCAAGACTTTTGAAGCTGCAAGGCGGCCATATTACTACTCCCAAGAAATGTTTCTTGGCATATGATCCTATATATTTACAGTATAGAAATTGGAGAACATTCAAGACAGTACTTAGTAGAAACAGCATGATTTATGATTTTTTAAATTTGTTAAACATATACAAGAGGACTTCAGACATTTTACAACTTGCCTTACATGTATAAATGATATCCTTTATAGGAACTAAATAAAAAATAATCAAAGAAAAAGGGGGTGTTCAAAGCAGCACTTACCGGCCGTTCTTGTCAAAAAAAAAAAATGAACAAAATAAAGATTTTTAATCACCTGACTGCACTAGTTTAAAAATCAACTAATCAGGAAAGTAACTAAGTGAATTTTAAAATCAAATAATCAGTAATTACATTACTTTTTCAAGATAACTGTGTCAACACTGAGCATAGCAAAATGCACAACCACAAACAAGGTCTTACCAGCAGCAAAGCGTGCCTCCTGCTCTCCCTCAGTGAGATCGGAATACGAATTAAAGTCCGATTCCAGGGCTGCAGGCGCTTCCATTGGCTTACACCATCCCTTCCACTCGATCAGGTGGGCCACTCTTCCCTGCGCCATGGCTGTGGGCTTTGTCACATGGTCCTTCACGACCTGGGAAATACCTGTGAGGCAAACATATAAGGGGTTTATATTACAGCATTGCTTTGTTATCAAAATGCTGTGTTGGGACTTCAATATTAGTACACGTAAAAGCAATGTGTGAAGATGAAGTAGAACCACCAAATTAAAATGGTGGTTGCACAATTTGTAAACTGACCAACGTCAGTGAACAGAAGGAAATGAGTTGTAGGTTGGTCCCTTTTTGGCCAAATTTGGGTTATTTTTGACCCAACTGTTTTTAAGAGTGCAAAATGATGACATGCCCCTGTGTGCCTGTTTGGGTGCAAGCTCCATCAAACTCACCATGCAGGGAAGATCGAGCCAATGCTGCAATCTCTTGAATGGTCAAAGCTCGCCTTGATTTTGGTAACATTTCAATGGAGTCATCAACATTCACCTGGAAGGATAAGAAAAACAGTGTGACTCAGAGGGGAGTAGTAGAGTCAGTCATTCAACTCAGTGTAAAGAATGTAACAGAGCCGACTGCTCCCTGTGATGACTCGGAAGGAAACGCTGTTTCACAATTTGTCTGTTCCATTTGAGGACAATGTGTGGTGTGAACATAATCAGGTCCACAGACATTAGGGTCATTCCAAAATAGGAGTACATTTGCAGCCCCCACCGAAATTTCAAATGATCTTTGCCCCAAATCCAGCAACATTGGACATGTAAATAAATCATACAGTAAATGTTGTGAGACAATGATTATGGCTGTAGTAAAAGTGATTACTAAATAGTTACTTGAGCACCCCCTAAAATTCTCTCTCTCTCTCTCTCTCTCTCTCTCTCTCTCTCTCTCTCTCTCTCTCTCTCTCTCTCTCTCTCTCTCTCTCTCTCTCTCTCTCTGATTATTGCTGATAAATTAGTGTAGAGGGATTATTTTCACATTGAGATATGTATTTGTGGGGATTTATTTTGTTTCTGATTTGCGGGGCAAAGCTATCGTCGGTGAGTGCGATTGGCGGAAGGATCCATGAAAAGGAGGGTGAAGCATTTGTGACGGTTGTTGTGTTGTTGAGACTTGAGAGCGAGACGAGATAATAAAGTTGTGCTGGAGCTTTTCACTCTCCGAATGTTGTTTTCTTTCCCACGACCTTCGTTTGGGAGTGATCCAAGATACACACTCGTCTTCCCGAAGATCTTGTATCACATTAGCATAGCATGTAACATAGCTAGCATGTAGTCTTGAGCAGAAACTAACATTAGCAGTGATTTGCAATACTGTTACTTGCAACCCTGCGACTGTAATTAATTAACTGTATCATTTTACATTATTTTTGTAAAGGACTTCATAGGGCTGCTTGATTATGAATAAAATATTAATCACGATTAATTTGATAACTGAACTCACGATTAGGACAATAAAAAAAATAGTAAGACAAATACATTTCTTTGAAACACTATAATTATGCAAGTTCCTTTTGGACCAAACAAGATTTATTAAATTAGTAACTTTAAAATAAAAAGGTGTGATATATACATTTAAACAACTCAAAATTAGTATTAATGATAATTTATTTTTGTTTACGATTATGCCAATTTTATAATTGTGAAGTGTAGTACTTGAAATTGTAACAAAATTTTGATTAATTGCACTGCTCTAGGTCTTAGCAATAGTTTTCACACATTTTTCAAGTGTCTGAATATCTGTAACAGGGTTTTGCTAACACAACAAAGTACATGATATGACAAATAAAATGTCTTAAAAGGTTTACCATGGATGGTTGAACAGGACAAATTAAATTGTATGATGGTTTAATACTTTTTTGTTTAAAATAAGAAAGAAAGAAAGAAAGAAAGAAAGAAATGTGCTATTTCTATATCCTCCTGACTACCAGGGAAAAAAAAAAAAAAAATTGTCCAATCCTGTTTATTTTTGATATTCCCCAATCTTTGTGAAGTAACTACTGCAAAAGAAATTTTTGGAAAACAAAAAAGTTTTTATTTTTAGGTTATGATGTGTCCACTACAGAGGACATTTTTAAAAACTTAAATGATAGGCTCAAATACAGTTAAAATAATTCAAACAATACTTTAATGTGTTCTTAAGAGTCTTATAGAAAACATGCTAACAACATTTAAAGCCTAAATTTGTTCAATAAAAAGTGTTATACACTTACTTGTCCTCTTCCCTAAAAAGTGTTTGCACTGAGGGAAGCCATTTTCTTTTATGATGCACACAAAGTTAGCAAAGTCCCATCACTACACATTTGGTATCATTGGAAAGTTCTGAATGTCCTCTATAGAGCACAAAAGGAGTTAATTCAATCGTATGCACTAGGTTAGATATTCAGGTTTAGAAAGGTCCACTACAGAGGACAAATTTGAATTGCTGGTAGTCAGGAGGCTACGAATACATATCTGGCAATGTTAAAAAAAAAAGAGCTTGGCAAAACATATGATGCAGCTCTTGTACTGGATCTCTGGCTCTCTCTTTGTAAAATAGTATGTCAGCTATGGTGGTCTGGGATGCTCGTGAAAAATTACGGCGTGTTTTGTTGTGCACAAGAGAGCTTTTTAGTGCGTAATGGCTCAGAAGAAGGGGTTGTTCAGTCATTGTAAGTTTGGTGGTTCAAATTCCTGTCATTCTGATCAAGATACAGAACCACCAATTGGTCCTGGTGCTCCACAATCTGTTTGCACGAGTTTCCCACCACGATTGAACACAATCTCTCATCTTGAATGACAGAAAACGGTGCCAGATAAATGTAGGTCATTCAATCAAATTTGACAAAAGACCAGGTCGGCCTTTCTGAGTATGCCACATTCTCCAATGGGATAAAACTTGAGCTACTGTTAAAAAAAATAAAAAATTTAAAAAAATACCCCCCCCCCCCCCCCCCAAATAAATAAATGTACGTACACTTCTTTGAGTTGACAGCCGGAGAGATTGTTGGTTTCCGGAACAAGCCGGCAGACGAAAGATGGGACTCTCAAAGCCCACAAAGAGAGTATCAGGTGGTGACGAGATCATTCATCTGTCACTTCTTATGGTGTAACCGCCGTGAGGACCAGGCACATCGGCACCAAAGACCACATGCAGAGCTGAGCTGACTGTACTGATACTCAATATGGGGCAAAACACTTGGCTGATCACAACGGTTTGAGCTGGATATGTTTATCTCAGCGGGTCCAGATTGTGTTGAGACACATGAATACACACAGCTTCAGGTGCTGCCCTTTAGGCCCACCGCACACTGAGGAACACGGCCGAGCACAGCTGAACTGTCGCACAGTAACATAATACTTCTGCAATGAATATTTATATACATACAGACAGATACACTACTCAAGTAAACTCAACTTTTTTTTATAAAATGGTGGAGGAACTAAGAAAAAAAAATATGTTTCCGTTATTTTGGTTAGTTGTATTGTCAACGTGATTACTCAATATGGACAAGAGAAGCTATGTAACAAATAAGAGAAGTGACCTCATTCAACACAACCTTCTCCAGTCAATTCCACTAATTGCAACAACATATCAGTCAAACAACCAGACAAACAAACAAGAGCAAAAGTGTCCGTCACAGGGGTCTTGTAAGAATAAGAGGAAGGGGGGAAAGGGGGAGGGGGGGGGGGGGGTCCCCAAGGTTGTGACGGTATCAACGGCAGCCTGGAGATCTGATAAGACTCTTGTGCCACAGCGGAGCTCACAGATCAGACAGAGGATAATCTTGAGGAGATGTGTCATGTACCCTGAGGAGATGTGCTGCTTTTTGAAAAGCAAAACAAACTCCGGCTTTCCATCATCTATCTGCAGATAATCAGATTGTTGTCCAGAGAAAACAGTCAGATGGGGAGGATGGACACATTGAGGGTAACAGATGAATTTAACCCTGTAATGCTAAACGTATCATATTAAATACAAGCCTATTTCATCCATCCATTTTCTGAGCCACTTGCGCCTCACAAGGGTCGCGGGGGTGCTGGAGCCTATCTCAGCTGGCTATGGGCAGTAGGCGGGGTACACCCTGAACTGGTTGCCAGCCAATTGCAGGGCACACAGAGACGAACAACTATCCACACTCACAAGCACACCTAGGGACAATTCGGAGCGCCCAATTAACCTACCATGCATGTCTTTGGAATGTGGGAGGAGATCGGAGGACCCGGAGAAGACCCACGTAGGCACAGGGAGAGCATGCAAACTCCACCCAGGAAGGCCGGAGCCTGGACTCGAACCCGAGTCCTCAGTACTGGGATGCGGACATGCTAACCAGTCATTCACCGTGCCGCCTCTCTCTATTTCATGAGTATAATGGGTTTTTTTCCCATTAAAACCCTGATGTATATGATCTGACACATGCACTCTACAGATAATCCATTAGAGGGCAGTATTGCCTAGCTGATGGATTTTCTAGTGACCTTGCATGTTCGCGGCGCCCCAATTGAGAAGAGAGGAGAAAGGAGAGACAACTATACTTATTAATAGTGGGAAAAGTTATTTCTGATTTTAGGAAATACTAATATGTTTAATATGTCTGTTTATTATTCTATTTTTGATAAATGTACGAAGTTAAAGCATTATGACCGGATGTATCAAATATGACACAAAACAAAAGTCATATGTTGAAGTTGATTTTCAAAAAAAATGTTTATTCAAAAGGACCAATAAATTATTATTATTATTATTATTATTATTATTATTATTATTATTATTCACAAAGAATCAAAATTTTCTCTCTAATATTTCATGGTTCAGGCTTTATAGAATTTATCTGATTCATGTGTTTTTATTCATTAATTTTTACCCAATTTTAATTTTATATGTAATGTAGAATATGGATCTTGAAATATAGCGTCCATTTTCAATACTGCTTATCCTCAAGCACTAACTGACCAATTTAGAATTCAGGATTCCTCTAAGAACAAGTATGATAAATAATACCATAATTCAATAGACAGTCCTCTCTCTCACTCGCTATACAATTGTGCTGCCAATGTGAATTGTTGCTAGATGGCCTCACTGTATCACATTAAGATAATAATAATGAAAAAAAAAAAAAAAAAAAAAAAACAGGAACCATATTCTCACGGTATCGTCATCACTCTCCAAGCTCTGTATCCTTGCTAGTAAAAGGGGAACTTCAAAACACTGTCAACAAGTGCAGTAAGATGACAAAACAAAGACATTACACAAGGTCTTTCTGCAGTGCAAGGTAGAATGAGTCAATGTTTTTTTTTCTTTTTCAAACTGGGCCACAACTGCGCAAAGTAAGAGCAGATTTAATCAAGCTGTTCGCTCTCTCTTCTTTGGAAACAGTTTGAAGCAATAGTTCAAAGACAAGCAGCTGTAAAATGTCCAACATTAAACGTTGATTACTAATTATGCTGAAAGGCTGCTGAGTCATTCCACTGGTTAACATTTTGTAAGTGAGCGCATGGTTGCTTTATGTGATAAATAGTTGGATGGTTTGATTTATGATGTAATTATCAGGCGAGAAGAGCTTGAGAAAAATAATCTCTGCTTCACAAGGCAAATGATGTGTCGTTTAGCTTTGATGAAGCAAATCTTGTGGCTCATAATTCCTTTTGTTGCTTTAGTCTGCTTGATATTTGGTGCGATAATATAATAGTCAAATGAGATCCGTGTGACATTTTTGAAAGGAGCTTCAGGTCAAACGACAATGAATTCAGGCAGTGTCACCAGTGTGTGTGGGTGTGTGTTTGTGTCTGTGTATTCAATATACTGTATATTAATTTATATTTTATATATACTCTAGCAACAGTAAACCAAATCCCAATACAGTCTTAGCATCTTGGGACAGGCTCCAGCAAAGTCACGATCCTAATGAGGATACACGATGGAGCAGATAGATGGATGGATATTCATATTACATGCAATGTAAAGTTCCAACCAATCTGATTTTTTTTTCATAATCAAAAGTTGGCTCATACTAGAATTTTTAGCATCTGTAACTCTGACGCTGATATTGAAACAGTCAAAATGTTGGCTCTGTCCATGGTTCTGGAGAAAATCTGTCTCGAAGAAAATACTATGGGGCATATTCACTAAGAATGCACTGCGTCCAGTAATAGCACGAAATATTGCACCACAACTGCACCCGCAGTCTGCGCCCAGTTACCCACCTATTCCCTTTTCCTTTCCTTTTCCTTTTATTATTTTTTTGAACATATAAACAGATGAACAGCAGAGATAAAACAGAAAACAACAACAATCAAAAGAGAAGAAAATCCCAATAAAATAATCATTCAATCAATCATAACTTACATGTTCAAAAGGGAGTAGGAAGAAGTTAAAAACTTATCTAGTCCTACCCCTTTTACTCAATATATTTAAACTTATTTCATTATTAATACAATTTTAATTTACTAATTATTAATAAAAAAAAAATAATAATAATAATAATAATAAATGATATATATAATCCAAGTTATATATATATATATATACATATATACATACATACACACATACATATATATATATATATACATATACATATATACATACATACATATACACACATATACACAAGTGCACTTAACATATTCACATTTACCAAAAACATATATACATAAATTTACTAAACATATACCATAATACCTATCTAGATCATTTACACATACTCACATGTACATTTTTCATATTCTGGTCTGACATAGATAATTTTTTTGAACTTTACTTTTAAACATTTTTTTAAACTCCAGCATTGAGTCACAATTTTTCAGAGCAATTTCCAAATGATTCCACAGATCAACACCTTTTACAGATACACACCTTTGCTTAATATTTGTTCTTGTTTTGGGTTTTTTGTACACACTTGTACCCCTTATATCATAAGGACTGTGTCTAATTTCAAATAACTTCTGAGTACTGTGGCAGAGTAAATTGTTATAAACTTTATACATTATTTGTGCTATTTTAAAATCCACCAAGTCATAAAATTTCATTGCATTTAATTTAATAAATAGTGGATGTGTTGGTTCTGTATATTTTGATCCATTAATAATTCTTATAGCTTTCTTTTGCAATTTGAAAACGGTGTTAGTATTTGTTTTATATGCCATTCCCCATAATTCCACACAATAGGTCAAATATGGTAATAATAGTGAACTATATAATATATATAATGATTTCATGTTTAAAACATCCTTACTTTTATAGAGTATCCCTATGATTTTTGACATTTTCCTTTTAACAGTTCTATGTGTGGCTTCCAACATAATTTATCATCGATAATAACTCCAAGGAATTTATTTTCATTCACCCTTTCTATTTCAATTGAATTCACCATAATTTTAACTTGATGAGTGATTTGTCTAGTGCCAAAAACTATGAACTTGGTTTTATTTAAATTCAATGATAATTTATTTACATCAAACCATTTTTTTATTATTTCACTAAGGATATTGCTCTAATCATATACCGGCGCAAACACGCCCACAAAACTGACAGCTTGGAGCAAATTTGCACCTGATTTACCACACATGGCAATGGATTTGCGCCAAGAACATGGTTGTCATAGTAACAGTTGCGAGAAAGATTATTTATTATCAGAAAGCGAGGTTGGACCGAGAAGCGTTTAGAGCGCCATTAAGCTGTACAGAGCAGAGAGGACGACAACAACGTCATTCATTCATAATGCACAAATTATTGGTGCGATCGTTTTTATAAAATATATTTTCAGAGGTTGGAGTGGGCGTACAGTATGCATCCGGCACGTAAGAATGATCGTAAAATGCCTTCCCGTTATTGCCGATCAGCCGGGGTTGCGTTATGTGTCCTAAACTAACATGGAAATATTTCCCCCTCTCTCTCTCTTTCTCTCCTCTCTGCTTGAGCAGCCGCGCATGTTGCGCAGCAAATGGCATGCACTGCCGGAGATCGAGGTGCGTCAGGTTAATACATGCTTTCCAAAAACGTTATTTGCGTCACGCAAACGCGGTGTTGCTATTTGCGCTGGCGTTAGTGAATTAGACGCTGCATATCAATGAGTCTCATTTGCATTGGGGTGGGCATATTTTGCGTCAAATCTATGCAAATTACCTAATTTACATACGCGCAAATAACACCGGCGCACCGTGACGCAATCTGTTCGGCAGAGCACTTAATGACGGATTTCCCCATCTGCGCATGTTTAGTAAATTAGGTGCTCCTTAATTGCTCAATTTTTGCCGGTTAGCGCGGTTGCAAAGGCGACGCAAACCTTTAGTGAATAGGCCCCTATGTTTTATACATTTGGCTTCCAGTTAAAACATTTTTGGTTAGTATTTAAATTTATAACATTATTTTTTTTTTTTTTTTTTTATATGCATATTAAGACAATGAATATTCTATGCAGTAGTAAATATTTTCATGATCAGTGTGAAAGGGGAGCTTGTTTTTCAAATATTTGTTCAGTAATTCACCCAAATAAATCAAAGTTACAAAATGTAGGCACTAGGGATGTAACGATATCCAAACATCACGATACGATATTATCACGATATGAAGGTCATGATATGATAATTATCACGATATTCGGGGGGTGGTAATATTTAAATAAGATCACAATATTGTAAAAAAAAAAAAAAAAAAAAAAGCTCATACTAAAAAAAAGTACAATATTGTGCTTTTGTACATAACAGCAATTCATATAAACCACCTACAATCTCTAATAACAATATTGAGGCACTTACTTGCTAATGCAAGCACACATTGATCGCTTCACAAGCAAATTAGGTTCCCCTTCATCAGACAATTAGCATCAATTTTAAACATAGAAGGCCAAAACATCCCTAATGAAAATTAAATTGCACTAATAAACTAGCCACTAGAGGGTGCTAGAGCTGCACAAATGGAAATCAACCTGGCTTTTTTTTTTAACAGATGTGTTCCTTTATAATATTGTGAACATGAAGACAACAATATTGTGGAAGTTTTAATATCACGATATTGCCCTTATCGTTGCATTCCTAGTCGGCACATTAAATGGCCTTGCAGTGAAAAGTATGGCGTTCAGTCCAGTTAGCGTAGTGTACTTGTAGTGTAATGTATTGCAATGTAATGTATTATTTAATTCTTCCATGGTTAACATACTCCAATTTACATTAGAGGTAAGATTGAACCTAAAAAATCCAGCCCGAGGCATTAAAGCCCGACCTAGCCCGAGCCCGACCAATTAACTTGATTTGCAGGCCCGAGCCCGAAGCAAGCCCGAAATTTCAATTTATCCCATAGTATTTTTGGCAGAAAAAAAAGCGCAAGATTTTTTAAGGTTAAAATAATTTATATATTTTTATGATCATGATAAATACATTTGCACAACAAAATAACGCTGGAACACAGAATAAGAGGCCAGACAAAGAGAGTGAAAGAGAGATCTTGATGCGTGTCATGAATTCACGTATTCATGGAAGTTCAACAACTGGGCTTTATTAACAGACACACGAGGCAACAACGGCAGAACCAGAACTCCCTCGGGCATATCAGACTGTCGTAAGGAAAAACGCTGTCTCCAGGACGGCCATGCCGAAGGCTGGGTGAAGTCAAACGATTCAGGAGAGTGAAACTTAGCCATCACCTTGCTTCAGTCTTGACTGCAGGGCGAAAGAGCAACTTCTGTGCACGCGAGGCAACAACGGCAGAACTCCCTCAAGGCATATCAGACTGTCGTAAAGTGTTGCTACTGCTGTAAACAAGGGGTGATACTCATTCCAAAGACCGCTAACACCTCCAAGTGGCGATCTGTAGAATAAGTTTTAAATGACACCACAATGCGCACTCGCTTAATTACGTGGAGAAATACTGCAGCCCACTAGGCTTTAAATAGAATAATGCACCTTACAGCGCTCCTTCTGTTGTATCCAAATTATTTATTTACAACAAGTATTCCTTAGTTTAGTATCCCCGCATCGTTTTTTCTAAACATATATTTATTTAAAAAAAAAAAAAAAAAAAAAGTCAGCGAGAGAGAAGCCCGGGCCCGAACGTAATGATTGAGAGAAGCCCGGGCCCGAACGTAATGATTGACATTTTAGGCCGACCCGACCCAAATTTCGGGCCGCTCGGGCTAAAGATCTTACCTCTAATTTACATCTATTTTGTTTTGTTTCGTTTTGTTGCGATTGGCTACCAACCAGCCCACCCCTCGTCCAAAGTCACCTGTGACCCAAATCCCTTTTCACACTGCGTCTAGCGGGACACAGCACACCATCATCCAACGCATTCATTGTGTATGTGGTGGGGGGCAGGCACCACGGAATGGTCTGTTGGAGAGCGGCGTCATTGTGACGTCAGACAGGCGACTCCAATTGGTGAGGAGCTGGCAAAGTGATTTTGTGTTATTTTGGCGGACTTATTTGCAAGTAACAGCATGATTAGCTACCCAAATTGTCGCCGAGCCATTAGGTATCTTACGTTGTTTACTTACTATTATTATTAGCATTCTTCATTATTATTATTAGTTGTTAGTTGCATTATTCTGTTGCTCGTGTCCTTTTCTTCCTTCTTGAAATGAGCAAAGTTTGTTTTGCAACAATGAAAGAAACATCTTGTCCATTTGCAGTCTAACCTGCGGCAAAATCTCCGTTTTTACTTCCCGGTATTCTGCTCTGTCAGCACTTCCAAATATGGGCACGCTGACAACTGGTCATTCCTCATTGCTGCGCGACTCTTTCACATTGAGCGAGTGCAGTGTGAAAAGGTTGGTATACGGTAGCTTTTATTCTGGTGTACTGCTTTACAACAGCTGATCCAAGTGACATAGCGTATGAAAAGAGAGTTTGGGGCACCTGACTGAAGTCCAGTGCACCCAAAGGTGCTGTCATAATCAGTCTGCGCACCAGGCGGGTTCGCGTGCTCCCCAATAGCGCAAGGTCAGACAGGGAGCTTGACGGGCTCCAGTCCACACGTAACGTACCATCAACCGCCACTGTCAGAGGGAAGAGAGTCCAAAGACATGAAAACTCACAGTAGGACCACAACATATTGTTTTGAAGATATCATTGTCGTTAACTTGTAGAAATGAAAATAGGATTCAGCTGCTTCTACATACAACACTGTGCAGAAGTCTTAGGCCATTTTACAGTATATATAACTTTCATTCTATATGGACCTTTCAAAGTCAAGGCCAAAACTGCTAGCAAAACCAAAAATTATGACTGCTAAATTTGTGCTTGCTCAGTAGGTTTCCCAGTTCACGGAGGGCTTGGAATTGAATAATAATACTACGAGGAATATGTCCTAATACTTTTCTGCATTTAAATTTCCACCTGCTATTGTACCCGCTATTGCACATAATGCATATAATGTTTTGCATTCTATTCCGTTATTATTTATATATTATATCACTTTCATAATGTGTGTCTTTTCTGTATCTTGTTTGCTTTTATTATTATTATTATTCGAGATTTGGGAAACATAAACCTACCTTAACCTAACCACTAAGGATGGGAGAGTGCCGTTAACAGGTATCGGTATCAAGCCAATACCCCGCCTTTTTTCAGTTGACCTTACCGCAAACCACGCCCGCATAACCTAGTAAACCAATCAAATCGCAAGACGTAATGTCTGCGACGGCACGTGCGATTGCTGCGGACAAACAAAGCAATCCAGCTACCGGTGGTGCATTGCGTGGTTATCCAAAGGCAAGACAAAATCGATAAAAATGGTTAAACGCTGTAGTGACAGTTTGTGTAAGAGTTTTGTGTAAGAGTGATAACTGCTGTCCCGATTAGACTGGAAGGAGGTGTCCAGTTTATTCCCTTGACTAAACCCTCAAACAACTATGAAAAATGTCTGCGCTGGATCAAACTTTGTGGAAGACCACACGACTACTGAATCCCTCCAAAATTACCAGAAACTACGTACGCACTAAGGTTATATTCTCAATTGTTGTTTTTATCCAAAGTAAAGGCTAACGACAGCTAACCTTCGACGCATTTGTTGACTTACTATTTTACTATAAATGCCAACAAAACATTGAAACTATGAGGTAATTCATGCTTACGCTGCTTGAAAGGAACAATGTCCAAAACTGAGTTTTGCTGACAATCAGTCGAAGTGAGTGAGGCGACTATCTTTTTCGGACTTCTGTAGCAGCAAGCAGCAATATGTATTTCCTTTGTTTTGTGGCAAAATTGCATGGTGAGGGAGTGAAGATACCCTTCACTAAAAAATTGATGCCTCGAAGAGAAATATCGGAGCCCTGAAAATACCTGAGAAATCACAGGGAAGATTTGACAACTTTTCCATTACTGTGGATGCACTTTTGCTCATCTTGACCGGTAAGGCTAAATGTCCGAGGGCGCCGCTGCTCGTCGTATTTAGTTGGCGGGGAGGGGCGTGCCATGGTAAGGTCAATCAATTATCAGTACACTGGCGTCATTCTTGTGGACGTTTTACGATCAGGAGCTAGGAATGAGAAGATTGGAAAATTGCCATTCATTTTATGTAATTCTAAGGAAAATGCTATATTGGGATACATAGGCCATTGTTTTCCGTTTTTTTTTTTTTTAATTTTTTGGGGGGGGGTGTATCAAAAGTACTAGTAGTGGTTTCAATACTTGGTATTGGTATCTGTAACTACTCAAGAGTTGAGTACTTGTACTTGTAACGGTCAAAAAAAAAAAAAAAAAAGTCATATTGGAAATCTCTACTAACACCTTTTTTTTTATGTGAAACCTTCTAAAAAGTATTTTCAACAGCATTTTTTTTTTTTTTGCATAGTCTTTACTGTGTTACCCACACTAACAAAGCTAAGACTTGTGCACATCATATAGAATATAAATGCAATGAAATGTAAATCAAAAACTTTTCAGAAAGACTTTTTATGGTCCAACAATCACCATGCTGGGCCATGCCTTTCGCAATGTGTGAATTCTGTATCTCAATACAGTGAGCCGCCATGTTGTACATCAGCATTGACACTAAACGTTGTTTAAAACAGCTTTTTGGATTGACTTGCATTGAGATAACGTGGAGCTGTGAGGAGGGTGCAAGGCTTCCTTCCACCATGCGCTTAACAGCCATGCCATGTCATGCAGGTGACGCCCTGGCAGCAGCCCAAAATCTCTTTGATATTTCATGAGATTTTCTCATGGCGGCCGGCAGTGGGTGGAGAGCGTATGTGGCACATACCCGACCCAAAGAAACACAGAATAAGAATAATTTCACCTCGCCGTTTTTTTTAATACAGAATTGGTCGCCAGGCACGTCGTGACCAACACGACGGGGCCAAAATGACAGATTGCAGCTGCACCCCAACCCCCCACCCACACACGCAAACGTCACCTGTTCACCAATTTAGCCCTGATCACGTCACAGCTTGACAAGCTTGAAGGCGCCTGACAACCGCCACGCAGAAACATACCAACACTGCCTTTCTGCCCCCACGTCACGTCACACGGTGCAGAGTGTGCTCGCCGTGCTTCAAATCAGATTTGCAAAACAAGATTAGGAGGTGGGCCTCGAAATGTCAGAGCCTGGCTGCTTTTCCCCAAGTCCACACCCAACAGTTCTTATTTCCAAAAGAACAACTTGCTCCATTTGTCTCCAGCACCCATCTCATATATTGAGAGCAATAGCTAGACCAATCACGCGCCCTGGGTGAAAAACCTGAGCTCAAGTTGCCCCCGAGCAGAATTCAATATGTCCCGTTTAATTGGGTGTGATGAGATCAGGTGGTGGGGGTGTATTGTATCATTTCATCTAGGCCACCTCTGCAGTGAATGTGTCTATTCTTTGGAGGAGGTTGACAGGCGTGCTGAGCGTTTGTGTTTATGGAGCCCGGTCTATGTGGAGAATAGATCCATGAAATTGGCGCTATGCATTTATTGTTCAAATCATAACAATATGAGAGCAATATGTACTTGCAGGAATTACCTCGGCATTGGACATAATGCATTATCCGTCATTAACATTTATTTGGTCTACATCATGTGGAGTATGTTAGTCGTCATCATTATCATTATTATTATTATCAGCACTCAGAGCCCTTTCAGATTAAAATTCTGAACATTCTGTTACATTATGTGTCATAAAGTACATCTGTGAGGATGCTATCACTCACGTTTTACAGATTAGAGGCCGGACCCCAAGCCAAGACTAAAATATTATTGTTGCATAAATTGGCAAACTTGCTTGCTATTTTAATGCTAGAAACAATTACTTGTACAATTGAAGTGAATGATTAAAGGTCAGAAGAATTCACATTTTTATATCCACATGTTTACATGCACTTATTCTGGTTGTATACAGTATAATTGTGAATTACTTTTCCTAGTATCACGTGTCGAGTTTTTTTTTTATGGGCTTCATGCAAAGAACAATATTGTAACGAACTAAGGGGCAGATTCACTAAAGTTTTGCGTAGCTTTTCGCAGCGCGAACCAGTAAAAATGGAGCGTCTAATCCACTAAACACGCACATACGGGGAAATTCATTATTAACTGCGCTGCAGCACCGGTGTTTTTTTTGCATGTACGTAAGTGAGGTCATTTGCATGAATTTGGCGGAGAAATTGCTCACCTCTATTTAAATGAGGCTCATTGATAAACAGCGTCTAATTCACAAACGTCTGTGCTAATAGCCACACGGAGTTTGAGTCACGCAAACAATGTTAATGGGAGTATGGCGTAAACTTGACGCTTCCTCGATCTTGTGGACAGATGCATACTGTATATCGACGTCAACCTCTAAAAATATTCGTTTTAAAAATGATGGTACCAATAATTTGTATTTTATGAATGAATGACGTTGTTGTCCTCTCTGCTCACTGTAGCTTAATGCCGCTAAATGAGGAAAACGCTTCAAACAGAACTCGCCTCTCCCTCCCACTGCTCGTTGAATCAGGGGGTGCTGGTGTCTGTGGATCTCACTGCTTTATCTATCCTTCCCTCCTTCCTCTCTTTAGTTTTTCCTCTGGTCTCTTGAGATCTCCTTAATTTGTTGGAATTTAGAGGTTTCTGGGGTTGGCGTAAGACTCTGATTTTGTAACCATGTGGAAGGCATGAAGTGTTTGGTCGGTGCTGGATTTTACTTTGATTTACCTTTCTTTTCTTTTTATCTTTTCTGACTTTTTCTCTGGTTTCCTGACCGTCTGAACCTCACGACTCTGGCGAGACTCTGAAGTATCCGGTTAAGGTGAAGGGTAATGGGATTTTTTATTAGGTTTTAGGTGAAGTAATGAGTATAAATTTACACGTATTTGCACGCACGCACACACACAAACGCACACATATACGTAAAAAAAAAAAAAAAGACAGAGCAATGATGATAAGACGTTGAATCGGTAAGACTGCCGAATGAACAATTCTGAGTTTACGCCGGTATATGATTAGAGCAATATCCTTAGTGAATAGGTGGTTAACATGGAGTAGTATAGCGGACGTAGTGCATTCTTAGTGAATCTACCCCTGTACGTAATTGTGTTGTTGCCATTTCTGTTTAGCACTCTTATGTCCGACTGTTAGTAAACACAACACACGTCTCGCGGGAGGAGAGGGACGTTACGTTCGGGTTGGCTGCGTGTGTATGGCGTTAGATTTGTGCCACAATTCCGTGCGTAACAAAATGTGTTTCGTACGTACCAAAAATATGTTTCGTACGTACAAAATGTGTTTCGTACGTACCAAAAATGTGTTTCGTACGTACAAAATGTGTTTCGTGCGTACAAAACAGTCCTCGCGCACGCTTGCTACGTCTCTCCTCAACACGTACGAAACTTTGATTTACGCTTGCGATGCAAGGGTAGAGGCGTAATATTTGTGCCACAATTCTTAACCAATCAGGAGTCGGACAAGAGAGCAAATCCTGATTGGCTGTTTAATATCCAATCAGGCAGAACTTTGACAACGTGTCGTCACGCCGCGTTGCATCATGGGCGCTTCTTCGATTTTTTGTTTTGTTTTGTTTTGTTTACTAGCACTCGGTGCTTTCCTGTTTGTATTTTATCTGCATTTCTGCTGACTTTTATTTACTTAACAAAAGTTTTGTTATATTACGGGGTGAAGCAGCTCTCAACTGCTTTCCTGCTTTGCGGAAGACAAGTTTTAGCCCTCATGGGACCGTTGGATGACCGTTGGGGGGGACGCTAACTTCCGAATCGAAGACTACTTTCAACATTTTCATTACGGTAAGTAGCATAAAAGTAGCATCTTTTAACTTGGCCACTATCACACACAGGCTTCCAAGACAAACAAAATTGTATGTAATAGTTACATACACGACATTGGCAATGGATGTGCATAGTTATGATGAAGAAGAAAAAATCGCCACCCCCTTTCTTTATTTTCTTATGCATTTTTAGTGCCTAGTGCCACCAAATGTATATCGTGTAACTAACAGACAGAAAAAAAACATGGAATGTCCAAAAGCACTGTTAACACAATGCCATAGTTACTGATTTAAGTACGTTAGTGATATTGATTAGTTATGAAAATCGTGGAAAATTACGAGATATCAGCTCTTGAATTCAATTAACGAGTTAATTTTGTTGTCATTACCTGTATACTTGTGCACATAAATGCCATCTCAAACAAATCACTAAAGCAGCCTTTTACCACCTAAAAGACTTCGACAGAAGGGTTGCATGCTCCATACCAGAAGAACCTGACTCATGCTTTTATTTCCAGTAGACTTGATTATTGCAAAGGTCTTCTGACTGTTCTCCCTCAAAAGAGCATCACATTATAGCTGCAGAGGTTATGAAGTGGTTACCCTTAGTTGTACTAGACATTTAACATGAACAAGAAACTGTAGAAACATGGATGGTCACATTGTTTTCCCATAACTACATGAAGATGGATGGATATGATTGTTTCACGTTTTACAATTAATAACCTTGAGCTTTTGTTTGTTTCCAATTTACCAGGTAAACCAATCCAGATTGCGCATTGTTTCTATATCCGGGTCACAGTCATCAATAAGATGTCTAAGGATAGAGAGTACAGCTGAGATGGATGGGACGGCGATGGATGGCTCCACAATAGCAGTCTACCATGCCTACTGTGTGTAAAACTTGAAATAAAAACTGCAAAGATGCACTGTAACTGAGGACGATTCATTTGATTTAAAAACAAAATGTACAGTTTGCTGTTTGTTGATCGATAATGCATCATTAAGTGTCAATTACAAATACAATGTGTAATATATTTTCATCTGTGGAACCTCTTGGGTCTTACATTCTCAAGACATCATCGTGAGTACAGTACTCTGAGGTCTTCTTGGTCAATGATGGGCAAATGTGCAGTGTGTGCACTTCCGCACTTTAATCTTGAAACCATAAATGTGTCATGTACTGCATTGGCACTGTACCTGCAATAGTATTTTGGTTATTGTTTACAGGTTGTTCCGAATACAGTGTGTGTGTGTGACACTTTTTTATTTTTCTAATTGTCAATGATACTGTTTGCAAGACACATTTAAATAAGTTCAGTAAAAGTGTCGACAACTTACAGGAGAAAAAATATTTTAAAAATGTTTGATTTGGTATGCTGCAAAACAGGCCATTACAACTATTCGAACTTCAAATTATGATAGTCCAATGTTAATGTTGTCATTCTTCAGGAGCTCTTGATTTCTCTGCTGTCAAGCTCAAGCTTCACGTTCTGACTCTTCCTACAGACATTTTAATGACTAAGTCAAATTGGTCTCATCAGCTGGCTCAAAAACGTCAGGAATTGGGGCTGCACAAAATTGGAAAATCATGCAATACGCGATTTTGCTGAATATAGCAATAGATATTGCAATATTTAATATGGATCTAAAGAAATGACTGATAATGATTTTATTATCTAATGAACAAATGATATTTCTCATGCAGTAAAATGTATTCAGAGTTATTTAATTGTAATGACTTCAATAATGTTCAACTAGTGGATGGTGGTGCACATTTTAGCAAGTGGCTGACTGGTCAAATTCAGATAAAAGCATAAAATTCCATATGAAACTTATTGCATGTCTGTTACATGCATATTGCATGGGCCAATAGCACAATATCAATATTTTTTCCACTCCACTTCTTCATCTTCTGCTTCTCGTGGTGTTTTTGACACTTCTGTTGTGGTGTCATCAGGTGCATTCTGGGTCCTTTGTCATCTTTGTTGCCTGGTAATAAAAACAAAACCCAAGGTTAGCGCTCAGATTTTTAATTGTCTATCTGTTGTTATGGAAAAATGACAAGATCAACCATGTTTCTCACATTAGTAAAACAATTATTTTGGGCAAACATGTTTATTTCAACAGCTGCTAGTCATGGTGTATGGTTGTCTTGTAACCAAAATGAATTCAATTCTTACGTCAATAACTATGGCATTGGACTGCCAAACACAGTGCTCTTAGGTATTCAATGTTTTCTATTATTCACGATATACCTTTGGTGGTACCAGGCACTAATTACTAAAGAAAAATGGATGGTCTAACATTTTCTTTTCTACTTCTTATACAACGCCACTCATGATGGCATGCATTGTTTAGGATTGTAATGATAGTAACACGATCAAAAGAGGACAAAACTATAGGATTTACTGACTTAAATACAGTACAGTATTTTGTAACTTACCATAATGAAAACGTAAGTAGCAGGTTAGCCTCTTCTCTTTTTTTTTTTTTCTATTTTATGCCGTCATCCAACATCACCATGAGCGCTAAAACTTGTTTTCCCTCCTTCTTCCGCTAAGCAGGAAAGCAGTTAGGACCTGATTCATCCCGTAACATAACAAAACTTCTATTAAGTAAATAAAAGTCAGCAGAAATACAGACAAAAATTCAAACAGGAAAGGACCGAGTTCTTGTTAAAAAAAAAAAAAAAAAAATCGAAGAAGCGCCCATGATGCAACGCGGCGTGACGACACGTTGTCAAAGTTCTGCCTGATTGGATATTAAACAGCCAATCAGGATTTGCTCTCCTGTCCGACTCCTGATTGGTTAAGAATTGTGGCACAAATATTACGCCTCGAGCCTTGCATCGCAAGCGTAAATCAAAGTTTCGTACGTGTTGAGGAGAGACGAAGCAAGCGTGCGCGAGGACTGTTTTGTACGCACGAAACACATTTTGTACGTACGAAACACATTTTTGGTACGTACGAAACACATTTTGTACGTACGAAACACATTTTTGGTACGTACGAAACACATTTTGTACGTACGAAAAACATTTTGTTACGCACGGAATTGTGGCACAAATCTAACGCCATACGTGTGCTCCCCTATTTGCTCACCGCTCGTGAATTGTTTTCTGTTTTCCGCCAACAGTAGCAGAGTGACATCCCAAGCAACGTTTGCTGGTGGCAGTTCTTGCAAGACGTTGCAATATTTTTATGTCATTGGAGATTTTACCTCAACCAGTTTAACAGCTTTCATAAAAGTTAATCCTAAACAATTTGATCTCCTCGCAGACTTCTGCCTAGATGGCTACGCCCCTGGCAGCAGCGCAGTGGTGAGTGCTTAGCAGAACTGCCTCGCATATTCCAGCATTTCTGTATAGAATTTAAGGTTATTTGTCTATATGTGCCCTGTGATTGGCTGGCGACCAGTCCGGGGACAACTGAGCTAAGATAGGCTCCAGCTCCCCCACAACGCTGATGAGGACAATATAGCCCTTCGACAGTAACTGACGGACTAACCTGCTTTTGAAAACTTTTTTTATTTCCTGCAAGAAATAAATTGTGAGATGGGCGGCTGTGACATGGCCATGATACCAAGTGCAAATCCTTCCCTTGGTTTTCAATTAGATTACAATGCACCAAGGCACTCTTCTGCTGCGCACTGCCTCTAATGGATGAATTTATAGGGATTACTACAATATGTTGTGAGGGGGGAAAAAAAAAAAAAACAGACCTCATTTCATGTCTTTTCTACTTGCTTTTTAATATAGCAATGACATATATCTCAAAAAGTGTGCAAATTCTCATTTGCAATTTCTACATCCTTTTTATTATTATATTCCATCTGACTGAGTCTATTCCTTCTAAGTAAATGAGCATTTAAGCATTTTTTTTCCCCCATCAGATCCTCTCTGTCTCCCACACACGCGCACGCGCACGCGCACGCATTCACACACATTTCCTCTATCTGTCCATCCCGTTGTCGTGGAAACTGCAGACAGAGACCGCGCTGCTTCACCACGTCTCACTCTGTCTCGCACACGGACGCATACACACACACACACACCATCAAACAATTAGGTCAATTACTTCAGTGTTGTTTATTAAGGTGAAACAGGTGGAAACTGTTCTTATCAGGTGTGTGGGCTAAGACGCCTGCAAGGTGTCATAATCATCAAGTGCTATATTACGCAATCCTTTTTGCATAAATTGGGGGAGGTGGGGTAGAAGAGGCACGTACGTAAGGTGGGTAAACCCCACGTGGGCTGCTCATACATCACAGTTACATCAGAAGCAATAAAGGAGGTAAAGTGTTAAGACTCAAAGATAGACGAAATGAGAGGAAAGCCCAACACGGGTTCGTGTGGAGTGAACAGAAGCAAATATGTAAACAACCGAGAAGCAAGCGGAAGCCTGGTGGCAACAAATGATCCGTCGCCCCATGTAAAGATGGGGGGGAAAACATCTTGATGAGATAACAAACTGCGTCCTACCTTACAACTAAAGTGGGTCAGCACCATCGTGTCTGCTCGAATCTTCACGTCACGACAATAAAAAGTGTTTCAGGGAGCATCCCTCAGTGATGTCAAGAACACCTCAGGTTTCTCCGCCTCTTGCAGTCGTGCACGCTAAAAGCTTCTTGCAACTCTCCCAAACATCGCGATGCTTAAGGCAGACACCAGCCCCTCTTTAACACATCCCCGACAACCCCCTTTGGAAAAAAATAAAAGCCATACTATCGTGTTTCATAATGAAAATGCTGCATGGACCAAATGAGTCAAAAATAAGCATGTGAGGTTGTCGCATTTTGGGTGAAAGCATGCTGCACAAGCTCCCCCAGTTCACTGCACCTAAACACAAAAAGGTTGCAGCAAAAATGAAGTGGCAGCCTTCTTCCAGCCTTCCGTGCGTGTTAGGCAGAACAAATTGAAAACAACTCTTACCCACTGGCGTTTTCGAGCTGATGCAGCCCATTTGTGCAGCTGCATGTAGACCAGCTCGCACACACAGAATAGATGACGCCTATTGAGTTTCTCCGAAGGGAGCGTACCTCATAGAAGGAGAGCCGCGCTCGCCCCCTCTCATCCGAGGAGGCTCCGCTGGGTTGCGGTGGTGGCGGTGCGGCGATGTCAGGCTGCCGGGGGGATACCGAGCGCGGGGGGGAGGTTGCCCATCACTTTGTCTTGGCGTCTGTCTGCGCTTGAGTGTTGCTTATCAGCACCACAGCGGAGGGACAGCGCAGATCTCCCCCGCGGCCAAGAGGCTCATGTTGGGGGGGAGTTCTCCGTCTGTGTAGTCCACACCGGTACAAATCTCCGGTCTGCTTAGTGAGAAATCAGGAGGACGACACATGGATATCCAGACCCAAGCTCACACACCGTGTTGTATATATACACTCATAGCCGTCATAGTGTCCGCCTCCTTGCACTGTTTTGCTCTCTTGGTAAGGAGCGCAATGCGATGTGATTGGCTGGTGTCACCTTACATGTCAGCCAGCATTGTGGGGAGGGGAGGATACAGTAAAGAGGAGCGAGTTGTCAACTAGTGGCATTGCATTTCTCCTCATCTCGCGTACATTTTGAGGTTGTGCATTGTCATTGACTTGCGAGTTTAATTCAATCCCTTTCACTTATACAAAACTATCATTCTAAAGAAGTCGGGATAAATGAATAAAAACATATGATGATTTGCAAATTATTTTCAGCCTATATATTTAATTGCATACACTCCAAAGACAAGATATTGAATGTCCAAACTGATGACAGTTAGGCTACTGTTTTTTTTAAGGGGTGTCAGGCGATATAAATTTTTTATCGTAATTAATCGCATGACATCAACAGTTAACTCACGATTAATCGCAAATTTTATATCTGTTTTATTAATGTACAATAAACTTCCATAAAATCTGTTTTCTACGTTTCATACTCCTGTTTACATAAAAGTGGAAAATATGTTAAACTAATAGAAATATGGCTGCATCTTTTGTCATTGATAGGTAATTTCATTATAACTCATAAAATTGAGTTAAAATTAAAAAACGAGTGTGGTATTGATTTGTGTTGAGCTCATTATTCTGCCACTAGATGGTATAATTGCATCTGTAAGACATTGGTGCCAGCTCAATAGATTTTTCTTTTCATATTAAGAACTATCTAATGTTTAACATGAAGTAACTTGTGAAATTGTGCACATTTTTAAAATTGTAAAATATGACTAGAATTCCCCAGTAAAGGCTTTCCATATAGAAACAACGCCCAGAAACCTACTGTGGTCTGACGAGTCCACATTTCAAATTGTTTTGGTAAATCTTGTGTCCGCTAGGTCAAAGAGCAAAAGAACCATCTGGATTGTTCTCAGCATAAAGTTCAAACTGTGTGATTGTCCATGATTGACCATGCTGATCAAAGTAAAATACGACAAATGAGAACCTGGACTATTGAGCAACTCATGTTGTACATCAAGCAAGTCCAGGATAGAATTCCAAAAGCTTCGACAATTTGTGTTCTCAGTTCCCAAATGCTAATTATTTTTTACTATTGAAATGAATTGAAATGCCATTAATCCATTCTAGTTAAGAATTCACTCCATCTTGGCTCGCGACTCAAACTTTTCACAGAATGGAGGGGCTATCTTGCATTTTCTTTATTTTTTTTTATTTTAATAAATTTTCTCTCATAATACAAAACACACTCACAGCAATATTTCAAGCCTAACTTAATATTTATGTGATTTGTTTTACATAACAAATTCCCATTTACTTTTTAAAAGATGATTTTAACACAAACGTACCAAATAAAACTTATATGATACATATTCATTAACCTGATTATTATGCAATTCAAACAATATACTTTAAATAAATACTCTCAATATTATTAATTTAGAGTAAATATACTTTATTAATACTAAATACATAAACCTGAGGATTATGCATTTCAAATAAATAGGCTTCATTAGACTAAGGAATATGTATGACAAGGTTTATTGGGTAGGTTTGTGTTAACATTTGAAAAAAAAAAAAAGGAAATGAGAATTTGTCATGAAATATTTCTGAGTGCATCATTTCATTGTAGCACCAGCTCCTAACTTGACAAAAACTTGTAAATCAAGATTATATAGGCTAGTGTTTCTAAAATAATCTGCATGCACGTTCAACCGTTCATCGTATGTGATGGTGAATGAAAGCGAGCAAAAGTGCCTATATTAATTTGTGAGGTCCATTGTAGCCGACTCCGAAGCATCTTCATTCTCCCTGCGTCTCTCTCTTGCTTTCTTCACGCCCACCACGACTCTAAAGATAGCCGAGCAGCGCTGCTCCTCCACAGTGCCCATTATCTGGTGCCAAAGAGCCAATCCAGGGGCTCCTTTGAGGTTTCTTTTACATTCATCCCCAAAGAGAATAATTCTGAAATATAAAATGAAGGCTTGTATGGGTTCTCAGGGCCTGCCTTTTATGGCGGGCCTATTCCATCATTAAGCACTTAGAACAATATACTATACTGTATTAATGAGGTGTTTCTCATTAGAATGCTATGCGCTCTCTACAGATAAATTTTTGATATCCTGTACTGTTGTTTGTAAATGTTGTGGAGGAGTTCATTACTGTGTGATGGTGGCAGTTGCAGCCAATCCAACATTTAATTTCCAAATGTCAGGAGACTTAACTTCAGCATCTTGATAATGGACAAGAGAAAGATGCCCTAAAGCCACCAAGGGAAAAGGTGTAGGCGAATATGGACACTTTAGCCATAATTGCACGCATAGACAGGGGCAGACTTGAAGGGTGGCCTGGGGTGGCTTTAATCACCCTGGGCTGAAACCATTGTCTATGTGTTTTGGTCTCGTTTTTTTCCTGTCAAGAATTGAGTTTTATGAGAGGCGTAATGTTTGTCAAGAGAACGTTTGCCAGCCACCGCCACCCACTGTTTTTTCTTTTCATTTCTTTTCTTTCTTTCTTTCTTTCTTTCTTTCTTTCTTTCTTTCTTTCTTTCTTTCTTTCTTTCTTTCTTTCTTTCTTTCCAAGTGTACAAACCTAAAAATATGTGCAGCTCAAGCCTTTTGCATTCTTCACACCTTGCTGCAATCAAGCATCTCTCTTGTCTTTTTAGCATATTTATTTATTGTTTTCTATTTTAATTTTCACAATTCTTGGGACTTACTTGGCTAAACTGGGACCTCAGTATCATATTTTTTGCCAGTATGTTGAATTGGTTTGAAATGCTAAGGAGAATAACATTTCTTGAATCAAAAATGATTAATCTTTCATAATCATTTTTGTAGGGATGTAATGTTTATGTACAGCACTTTGTATGCAGCAAAGCCTGTTCTTAAAGCGCTTTATAAATAAAGTTGAGTTGAGTAGATATCCAAACATCACGATACGATATTATCACGATATGAAGGTCATGATACGATAATTATCACGAGATTGTGGGGGAGTTGACGATATTTAAAAAAGATCACAATATTGTAAAAAAGAGAGCTCATACTAAAAAAAAAAAAAAAAAAATCACAATATTGTGCTTTTGTACAGAACAGCAATGCATATAAACCACCTACAATCTCTAATAACAATATTGAAACACTTACTTTATAATGCAAGCACGCATTGATCGCTTCACAAGCAAATTAGGTTCCCCTTCATCTGACAATTAGCATAGATTTTAAACGTAGAAGGCCAAAACATCCCTAAAGAAAATTAAATTGCACTAATACACTAGCCACTAGAGGGTGCTAGAACTGCACAAATGGAAATCAACCTGACTTTTTTAACAGATGTGGTCCTTTTAAATATTGTGAACATGACAACGACAATATTGTGGCAGTTTTAATATCACGATATTGCCCTTATCGTGACATCCCTACATTTTTGACTGCCCCAAAGTTGCCCCTTCCTCTCCAATGTACGATTTTATCTTCCTGCTGCACATGTGCAGACTTGAATCACGCTTATCAAAATTGGTAGTGCGAATGTGAGGAAAATGAAGCATTCAGTGCATTCAAAAATGTTGATCCAAATGAAAGCGAACGATGAAAGATGTGCCTGAACTGAATATCAATTGAAATGGGAAATAAGGAAACAATTCCTGCTGAGATTAACTTGAACCTGCTGGGATGTGAGGCAAAACGTCATCTAAGACAACCAGAACCAGTTGCAATCGATCCAATGAGGTTTGATTGCTCTCGTTTGCACATCCTGTGAATTTGTGAATCTGATTGTAAAGTCACAAGCTTTGAACTTGACTTGGCTTCACGTTTGCAAGAGTTCTGTACATTGTAATTTTAATATATGTAAATCCTTTGTTAATGGGCTACTAATGATTAAACACATGACACATTTGTACCACCTCAAAAACACCTCTAGTCTCACCCTGGCCACCACACTGAATATTCTTTGGCTTATTCTTATTTTTTAGATTTTCCCCTAACTTTGAGTGCACTTAAAGTACAAGTGCATTATGATAAAATTAAGGGTGAAGTGATTGAGTGTGTGTAAATCTCTGCAAGAGATTGTGATTGGCTCTACTAAGTTCTCCTGCAGTGCACCTTCAATATTTCATAAGGTTTTAAAATTGCAACCACTCAATGTCTGGTGCTGTGGTGCCACCTTATGGTGGTAGGAAAGAAAGGAAGTGAGAGCAAAAGCAATAGGAAAATCCTACCACTATGTTCTTTTATATTAGAATGTTAGATTTACATAGACACTAATTATTAGAGGCACCTACCAAATTCACATCAGTTTGCAAATGAATGCTATACAGTATGTTTATTTGTTGGCAATTTTAAATTCAGCCCGAGAGAGGTGCATATTTCTTGCTTCTGGCAGAAGCATAAACAGAGTTGTTGGGATGATTATGATGGGGGATTGATTATTAAGGTTATGGTTTGCATCAATGGAAACTGGAGATTGTAATCTAATTGTCATGAAAGTAGTGAGAAGTTCTAATGCAGACAAATTCCATCTTTTTGTATGCGTTTCACATATTCACAATGCGTATTGTGTATGAAGAAATATGTATGAGTAATTGGTCTTGTTCACGGCAAGCATGTGGCCAAAAATAGGTAAGTCGAGGAAAAATTGTACAATTTTTCAGTCTGTTCTTGTGAAGCCTTGTACTGTTAAAAGATCTGCGAGTCTTGATTGTGACCGAAGATGAGAGCAGACCCATCATACGGAGCAAAAGGATGGCCTGCGGCTCTTCTCTAAACGAGAGCAAGGCAAATCGGAATCAGGTTTAATAAACTCTGAACCCCAGCAGATGTCCACAATAATTACCATAATCTGTCTCCTAACGATAAAAATAGCCGGTCTTTAAATATTTTGCATTATTCACGTTCTGCCAGTGGTAATGTCATCTGCAGCTACAGCTATCACCTTGCATAGAGTGGACCACCTTCTTGTTCAACATTCATTTTATGTTTTCTAATGTGCCTTTTATCATAGCCTGCTAGTGGCAAAATAATAATGCACATTCTTGAAGGTCATTGAAAAAGAAATAAGTAAGATCCAAGAAACAATCCTTCTTTGCTTTTATTTAAATGATTGTTAGAAAGTGAGGGTGGGAGAAAAAAAAAAACTTCAACAAATACTTTATTGGTAGTATTTTATATATCTTACATCCAGGATGAGAGAGTCAGTGGGGACAGATCACACGTGTTCCTTATTTCCCTGCACCCGCCACTTCCATGACCCTTCCCTTACAATGTGGCACTTGGAGCGACATCATGGTTACATCAGCACATTAAGGGCCAGCAGTGCCGCGCCGAGGAGGCCACCGATCAATGTGGCTGAGCTTCGAGCTCCCCCGGCACTGTTATCAACGTTGCCGAAGGTGGTGCGAACCAAAGCTGGAGTCGTTTGCCCCCGACAGTGCCTCAAATCTTCCCCCACGCAAGCGGCATAAGCCATGGCGTGGGCGATGTAATTTTGCTCCTGGACGCCATGGAAGAGGTGGGCCATGGGTCCACGGGCCAGCACAGCCACGTCCTCTCCACTGTGGGTGGCTGAGTCTGTGGGCACTGCTGACAGCTGGACGTATTCTTTCGTTTCTGTGGAAACAAAGGCGTGAAAAGGATTATGCACATGTCCACAATAAGCAGATTCAAATGACTTTTAAACTGATACAACAGAAACAATGGATTACTTTTTTTTTTTTTTTTTTTTAGCGGTTATCTCAATTTAGCCCCAAATTTGCTTAGTGTGAAATCTGTGTAATTTTAAAAAAAAAGCATTATTTTGTTAGTCGTTCTGCTTGTTGGCATAGATAGATGAACAAAGAAAAGATACATTATGTGTATGGAATAAATATTTTTGGGGGGACCAATTAATTAGTGAAAATATGTAAACGAAATAAGGCCATTTTCATAATCTCTCACAGATAACAAACACTATTAGGGATGCTATTTTTAACCAATACCGATAAACCAATAATTTAGAGGTGCCGATGTCAATGACCAATAAGTATGCCGATAATTGTTTGCAAAATTAACTTGAATACAAATATACTTTTGAGTCCTACTACAAGTCTAACAAATACATTGAAACGTTGTATAAACTTTGCACAATGTTTCAATGTATGTAAAGCACAAAAGCTGAATTGTATTGATATGAGCCACAACCACAACAGATGGACCAACGTGGCATGTCTATCATTATTGCTGGATTTCTTTATTATTTGGTTTATCTGTTTGACGTCAAATTGGTCGATAATTATCGGCCACCGTTATTATCGTGCATCCCTAAACACTATGTTTCAGATTAGCTCCAAGGGAAAGACAAATATGGGGGATTTTGTTCACTTTCATCTCATGAGTTTAGAAACTGACATGTGATTAGTACAAATTAAATTGAAAGAGTGTATTATGCTAATTACTAAGAAAAGTTCATTCAAAATATGTCATTCGTCAAATAAATTAGCCCTCTTAAAGCTGCTGAACGCTGAAAATCGAATTTTGAATCACTACTGCCACCTGTGGCTGTAAAATGAAACTGCACACTCCCTTCTTCACGTGCACAATATGCACATGATGACAGCATTATCTGCAGAGGGCAGGAAATTCTACCCCGAATCCAGTCTGAAAAATATTGTCCAGAGGCTTCCAGGAGTACCCATTGTGAACAACGAAGGTGAAATCTAATTAGAAGATGTTTCAGCCATAAATGGCAAATAAAAAGGCTGTTGTAAAGATATTTTTTGGGTAAATTGTTACATAGAGCGTCTTTAAATTAAAACTGAAAGTCAACATTTATCCAATATCAAGGTTTCAATTAAAGGGCCAACCTAGACAAAGACAAAAAAATGGAAAAAAAAAAAATGCACATGAAGTACTGCAGTACGTTGTATTTTTTTCATAGCATTTGCATTGTATATCTTGACCATTTCTATCCTTGAGACAATCCAGCAAGTACTACTGATCTTACTTGTGTTGACATTACGGATGTCGGGTCGTGTGCCGTTGATGATTTTGTGTCCAGGTCCATTTCCGTACATCAGTGTGGTGTACGGCAACATATCTTTGGCCCACAACGGAGACTTCCCTGGAAAATACAAAAACTGTTTTGTTTTTCACTCTGAAATATACACACATGTACATGTACACACACAGTTGCAGTCTGGTTCCCCAGTGTCCTGCCAGAGGGCTAAAGCTTGCTGGGTTAAACAGTCTTTTTGTCCAGATGAGCCATTAGGCCGGCAAGTCTCCTTGTTGATGAAGAGCTCAGGGTTTCACAAGCACATTAATCACTGCTGCACCACTGGGAGGTGCACGATGATTAGGAGGAAGAGGAGGAGGGTGAAACAGGAACAGAGGAGGAAAGAGCGAGTACAAAGAGCGCAACGCAAACACCAAACAATATAGCTTCAGATGGCTGATGACGATGATGATGACGATGATGATGATGATGATGTATGACTTCATAGGATTGTAACATGGAAAGTAGAGGAACATCTGACAGCTGATACGCCATCTTATTTTAGCATATTGACAGAACTGCAATAATAGTTTACTCTGTGACTTCCAGTGTTGCTAGTTTACATTTGGTCAGCAACATTTGTGTGCCAAAAGATAATAGATAATAGTTGTACGTGAAAAATAAAAGTATCAAATTAATTATAGACAAAATATTATTATTTTTTTTATTGCTATAATGGGCTAAGTAAGTGAAGTATACCTTCAATATCATGACCTGACCATTACAATAATGTGGAATTTTTAATATCGCAAAGACCAATCACAGCTCATCTGTTTTCTGAAGATGAGCTGTGATTGGTTGTTATCTGAGACCTGAGCAACTGTGATGTTATTGTCACTCGACAGCAAGTGACAAAATGCTCGCCTTTTGATATTGATAAAAAACTGCTAGATTTGGCTGTTTAACTCGTTTATTCCAATAAGAATTATTTATTTATTTACTTATTTACTTATTTATTTATTTTTTTGTCCACCGCTTGCTACCCTGCAAAATCTCCGTTGGGTGGTAGGCTTGCAAAGGGTAATCGGTCTCTCTAAGGCGCGCTTCAAAATCATTGCATTCTATTAGTTCACCACTAGACGGCACAAAATTATACACTTTGTCCCTTTAAAACTAGCAGTAGTGGAAAAGATAAACAAATTATCAAACAAATCCGCCACATGTCCCTTTTAAATAACTGGGCCTCATTCCGCAGTAACTTCCCCAGTACAATTATTCACCTTCAGATGTCTGAATAAGATTGAACAAATCTTCTTTCTCATTGACAAAATGTTGGATCCATGACAGATTTGAAACCCCGAGGTAAACGAGAGAAAAGAAAGCCTTGGCAGCATTAGGGGAAGTCGATAGCACAGAAGCTTCGGGAAGAGATAAACAAGTGAGGAGCGCTGATGGAGTGAGTTGAGCTGAGAGAACATCATTCATCTTCGGCACTCCTCACTCTTAAGATTACCCAGAATGCTTTGCCCTCGAAATGGGTATCCATTGAAGGTAAACGGGTGGGAATGGTCAGCCATCACTATCGTGAGCGTTTCCTCCTCGTTGGTGAGTTCCAGGCCCTTGGCAATGGCGTAGTCCAACGCCACCGCCTCATGAAGCGCCATGTAAGCTCGACCCTCGTGATGGGCCTGGTCGATGCGGCCCCCTGGCAACACAAACAGATGAAAGGTCATCAATTTGATGTGGAAGCGCATTTGCTCTCTGAATGTACTGTGAGAAAAATGCTAAAGAAGGCAATTAACTCATTTGCTCCTAAAAACGTATAAATTTGTATTCTTTTGAATGTTTTAAGTGTCCCAAAGACATATTTATATGTTTTGTTTATGCTAGAGCATACAGAAGGTTTTGATGCAGCCTCTCAACTGCATAGAACGGTTGCAGAAATGGTAGTTATTACATAAACGGCCAGCAGGTGGCAGCAGAACAAAGGAGATCCACCAGGGCCATGTTGAAAAAAAGCTCAATTACTCACAATTCTAAATAGATTTGTGAAAATTGATTAAAGTTAGCTATATTCTAATGCTAATTGCTGCAAAACGGAAACAGATAGAAATATGCTTTTTTTTTTCCTGATGAAAGAAGAGACTTTAATCTTTCTTTAAATGGATGGATATTTACTGTGGAAAGCAATACAGAGTTAATTGTTTAAGTGTTCATTTAATTTTTTTAAAGAAAATGCTGATGACTGGAAGTTACTTCAAATTTTACTTTAAATTTTAAAACAAAGATGTGTATTATCTGAGATTTAAAAAAAAAACAACAACAAAAAACTGTCATTTTGAAAATGTGAAAAGTTCATAGTGAATAAATATATGCTTAAAGACCTTTCAACAAAGTTTGGAGTTGTTGTTGTTGTTTTGTTTTTTTTAATAATAAACTATGCCATTTTTTTGCTTTTAAATGGATACTTCACTTATTTAGCACATTATAGCAATAAAAAGTTAATATTTTGTCTATAATTAATTTGATACTTTCATTATTTTTCACGTACAATTAATACCTAAACCTGTTTTCTAGGTTTGGTCATGTGACATTCACAAGCTGAGCTGTGATTGGTTAACTGAGCCCTTGTGATGTCATTTTCAGTCGACAACAAGTTGCAAAATGTGTTTTAAAGGTACTAATTGTACATGAAAAATAACAAAAATATCAAATTTATTATAGGCAAAATATTCATGTTTGACTACCAAAAATGGCTAAATAAGTAAAGTATCTCTTTAATGAAAGTGAAGATTGGCTTCAAATATCAGTTATCAGCCTACTTGACTACTAATAATCAGTATCAGCCCTAAATAAACCATATCAGTAATTTGCAGTTCCATACACACAATTGGACACTTGAGAGTTTTCAGTTTGTGTGAATAATTTTGCATACTTTTAAGTTATTTGTAAAAATAAATAAACACATCAAATAAAAAATAATAAAAAACATAAAATTAAAAAAATAATAATTAAAAAAAAGGCAAATTTTGTTCCACATTAAGATTGTGTCACACTTGTTGTGGAATCCTCACAAAAATTTTATATATTTATGTTTGAAGCCTAAAATGTGGTAAAAGGGAACATCATAAACATATTGTTCCATTAATAAGGCTTGATTGGCAGCATTATGTGTGTATGTATTTATGCAAGTAAATTAAAGCTGAATTTTTATTTTCATTTGTGTCTTTTTTACAATTCACTCAAAACTCCTATCTCCAATTCTCATCCGAAGTATGAGAGTACCAGCTGAACTGTTGCTTCTATTTATATACACGGGCTTCATATTTGAAAGAAATTGCCAAGACTGAGTAGCACCAATGCACCATGAACCCCCCAAGCGTCTGCGTCACATTAAAGGGGAGCTGGATCAGGAGGCTTGGGTAATGAAAGCAATATACCAATTAAGATGGCTTGAATTGACTTGCAAGTCCATCACAGTTTACAATCGGCGATGACATTATGCAACCTTTGGCCACCTGATGAAGTCGCAGGATGACCTCACCTTCCACTAAAAGGAAGAAGCCTTTCGGGTTTTTCCTGAGGATGCGAATGGCTTTTTCCGTGGTCTCGACGATGGATGGGTCCATGTTGGGGTCCCTCTCAGCTTCATATCGCAGATCACCTGGTTCAAACAGAGCTGAGGGAGAAGAGAAGCAGACCAACAGAGCAATGCAGTCAATAGTGGCTAAAACAGCCGATAATTGAAGAGCGGCTAAAAATCAATCGTGTCGTCTCTCTTTTCACCGCAGGAAGACAAGCGACAGATCAGCCGGCCTCTTCACACTTTCAAACGCACAATGACTTTTCACAATGTCACTGATAAACAACAAGTAAATGGAGATATTTTGTATCCTGTGCGAGATGCCTTAATATTGGATGGGACTGTTTTTGGCACCAAACCCGGCAAATTTATTGACAACAAGATGGACCAAGTGAATTTGTTATTTTGTTCAGCTAGCAGTCTGATGACATTCTATTAAAAAAGACAAAGAAACTATAAAATAGACCAATGTTTTAATTTTCCCCTCTGCTGAACAGAAAGGAAGTAAAATCAAATACTGTAAACAAAAACACTCACCCATGAGGTAATCTGTGGTTTCAGGGTCAACAGCATCAAAATCTGTTTTATTCCAAACATAATGGGCTACCTATAATATAAACACACACACAACAGGCCATTCTTAACTGCTTTCGTCAAATTCTGTCACATAACTTCTTTAGTTGATAAAATTTTGAATACGTGATATCAAGTATGCTACTACACAAGGCCTGCACAGTAAGTACTCAGCCTATTTCCTAAAATAGTGAATACTGTACATCTTGAGTCGGATATCTCCTTGTGAGCCAGTAAAAAGGCAAAGCATAACTTTTATGTGAATTTCAAAACCGATATGTTCAAATCAGGGACAGACTGCACTTAGTTCGACTGTATTATTAGTTGTCAGTTGATTATCGCTTTAAATTGTAGTTAATCACATGATTTCAATAATTAACTTATGCTTAATTGCACATTATATATCTGTTTTAAATGTACAATAAAATAAAAATCTGCTATTAGCTGGCAACCAGTCCAGGGTGTCCCCCGCCTACTGCCCAGAGCCAGCTGAGATAGGCTCCAGCACCCCCCGTGACCCTTGTGAGGAATAAGCGGTCAAGAAAATGGATGGATGGATGGATGGATGTATGTACGGATGAAATAAAAATATATCACCCCCCCCCCCAGTTTTCATACTCTTGGTAACATAAAAGTGAAAAAAAACATGTTAACCTAATACAAATATAGTTCTTTTACTTCATTAATAAAATCATTTCATAGTAATTCATAGTTATTTTAAGTTTAAATTATTTTCTTGGGAAAAAGGCTACATTTGTACATTTTTGTTTTGATTTGAAGCAGCTTAATTTGTTGTTTATGACTTTAGCAATAGACCCTTCCAGCTGACGTCACTGCTTAGCTCCGGTGCGCCTCCCGGAGGGCAAACATCCCATAAGAAATGAATGTAAAGAGCTTGATTTTTGGCGAGCATTTTCATTAAAAGGTGGGAAATATGTCAAGTGTCACAAAAAAAGTCCTGAGTAGGACACTACATTACTGCAACTCAGTCGTTTGGAGCCGCTAACTACAAAAAAAATGGAGAATGTTGTCGGGCAAAGTGGAAGTGGAAGCTTAAGGTATGTTGTTTTTGCTTGAAACAGTACGGCGATCACTACTTTCATGGTGTAAATTGTCATTCATTAAATCGTTTGTGTCCGGATTATACTCGTCTTGCTGTATATCGAAGTCTTCAAGCTATAAGCTTTAAGAGTGTGCCAATACATCGATTATTAGATTCATCGAGGTTTGGCATGTGACGATTAGATTACTATTCATAAATGTTGAAAAACGATTATTTTCCATAAAAATGTAATGACAGAAACACTACCCCAGCTTGCGGAACGAAAGTAAAAGACACGCTTGCTGCCCGGACACTTAAAGGAACGCACACGGTGAGGATAAAGGCAGCAGAAGTTAATGAGAGACATGTTTTCTCCCCAGAATTAAAAGCTAGCGTTTGGAAGCATTTCGGATTTGATTACGATTAATATATGTTCAAAAACTATATTATTTTCCATAATAATTTAATGACGGAACACTACCGCTGCTAAAAGTACAGAAATCTGTGAAAACACAAAGGGGCATATTCACTAATAATGCGCGGCGTCCGGTAATAGCACGAAATATTGCACCACAACTGCACACACAGTCTGCGCCCAGTTACCAACCTATTCGCTAAGAATATTGCTCTAATCATATACCAGCGTAAAAACGCCCACAAAGCTGACAGCTTGGAGCAAATTTGCACCTGATTTACCACACATGGCAATGGATTTGCACCAACAACATGGTTATTATAGTAACAGTTGCGAGAAAGATAAGATTATCAGAAAGCGAGGTTGGACCGAGAAGCGTTTAGAGCGCCATTAAGCTGTACAGAGCAGAGAGGACGACAACGACATCATTCATTCATAAAGTACAAATTATTGTTGCGATCGTATTTTAAAAATATATTTTCAGAGGTTGCCGTGGGTGTACAGTATGCATCTGGCACATAGGAATGATCGTAAAATGTCTCCCTGTCATTGCCGATCAGCCCGGGTTACGTTAAGTTGTCCTAAACTAACACGGAAATATTTCCCCCTCTCTCTCTCTTTCTCTCCTCGACACGGAAATATTTCCCCCTCTCTCTCTCTTTCTCTCCTCTCTGCTTGATCAGCCGTGCATGTTGCGCGGCAAATGGCATGCACTGCCGGATATCGAGGTGCGTCAGGTTAATACATGCTTTCCAAAAACGTGTGCCTATTTGCGCTGGCGTTAGTGAATTAGACGCTGCATATCAATGAGTCTCATTTGCATTGGGGTGGGCATATATTGCGTCAAATGTATGCAAATTACCTCATTTACATACGCGCAAATATCACCGACGCACCGTGATGCAATCTGTTCGGCAGAGCACTTAGTGACGGATTTCCCCATCTGCGCGTTTAGTGAATTAGGCGCTCGCAGATTGCTCCATTTTTGCCGGTTAGCGCGGTGCAAAGGCTACACAAACCTTTAGTGAATAGGCCCCAAAGTATTTTGGCTAAAAGAAGTCTTATTTATTTCAAAAGGCACTTTATGTTTATATTTTCCACATAATGTGGAATTCATTCCACCAGAGTAAATCTTATTTCATTGTAATAGAAAAATTTATTTTTGAAAAGTACTGCCTTTGAAACAATTGTTTTTGCACCTTCTTGTGAAAAAGCAGCTTAAGGGTAGCTTTGTGTTGTATGGGCATCGTTTACATTGTTCCTGTTGGATCATTTGGTGATTGGAAATAAAAAGTCATGGACATAAATTGGTTTGGCTACTTTAATTAATGAATAGTGACAAATATACATTAAAAGTATGAAGTAGCCACAAAGTAGGAAAAAAAAAATTGGGGAAAAAAGATGCACTGAAAATCATGAGAAACGTGATAATCGTTCAATAATCGAATCGTAGCACTCTTAATCGTAATCGAATTGAATCGTGGGGTGCCTTAGATGGAACACCCCTACTTAGCTTGCTAGCTGCTAACAGACCGCAACGTGTTAATTGTGATAATTGTGTTAAATCGTTAACTTTTTGTTTCAAAATTAATCAAAATATGAATGATTGTTTCGGTAAAGATAATATGACATATTTATTATGTCTGCCTCGAATTTACAATCAGAGGTTAATGTTATGACCTACTGTATATGAAAAACAGAAAAACTATGTGATATAAAATGATCTGAGCATATCCTCTTACTTTTTGTGGGTGCGAAGCAGTTGCGTCGTAGGTTCACACTTGCCACCGCGCTCATCTTTCACTCCTCACTGTTTTCCACCTGGTTTAGAATCGCTGCCGACAGCCAAAAGAATGATCTCATCTCTCTTTGAGCCATTAGAGCATCCGTCGGCCGCGCACAACTTCACCATAGCATTGGTTGCTGATTTACCAACTTTTTGACCTATTTTCTAGGTCACACTGATTGTTTTTTAATTCACTAGCATTGACGTGCTGCTCCCCACCGCAAGGGGCGCACTTTGGCGTTATTGTGACCCGTTTTGGGCTTTTTGATGGTTCTGACCAAGTCATTTCAAAATAAGATAATGCCCAGGGGTCAAACGTGATGTCACACTGGAAGGGTCTATTATAGCAGTTAAACTCTTGGTGGCTGTTACTGTGATTTGATTGCACTGTTTTGTCATGTTTCCATTTTTGAGCCGCATTTATAAATGTGTTAATGCACTCCGTCTTGGGTCCACTTTTTTTTATTTTTTTTATGACCACAATCTGGTCACCATAGATAATTCAGTATCAACCGACCTTTCCCATTTTCTGGTTCTGCCATTCACTGATCAGGTTGCGCTTGTCTTGTCTTTTTCCCCTGGATGAATAGTCTCTGGGGTATTCTGGGTCCTTGGTACCCCAGGGGGTCATGTACTTTCTCCCACCACCAATGATCACCTGCAAGACATACACTCCATTAATTAAGCAAGATATCATGTCACTCACTAGAGTAAAATGTTATGAAATAATAGTCTTCCTCTCACATCAATGTCTGTGTTATTGAGCAGCTGAGCTGAAATGTCAGTGCAGCCGTCCCTCTTGGCGCTGGCGGGCATGTCGGCGTCGCTGTACCACTTCCTGCTGGCACTGTGGGCGTAGCTGGTGGCTGGCGTAGCATGTTGGACCCGTGTGGTTGTCACAATGCCGACAGACTTGCCTGAAAATAGTGGCTAGCTTACTAACTAGTGCACCACGTTAGCAATGCTAATGTCTGTTAGCGATTCTTTCCTTTGTAGGTTATAAGATAGCGGATTTTAATTATACATTAAATGAACAATAATGGTACATAAACAACTTGACGTAAGGTAAGTTTGGAGAACTGCTAAAGCTAAACTACATTTTACACGATGTTGTGCAGCAGTACATGACGTTGTCTTAGTATCCTCACCTGCATCTTTGGCCCACTTCAGGATGGATGTGACTTCATTGCCCTTCTGACTCTTACAAACGCCATTTCGAGCGGCAGCGCTGACGCCGATGGTGTTCAGGTTGGTTTTGACCCCACACAGATAAGCAGTGGCTGTGGCAGCGCTATCTGCAATCTGGAAGTCCACGCTGTAGGTCTGCACAACGCACAAGAAGCAACTTTCATCTAAGGGATTGACAGTCAATGTTTTTACCTGTCCGAGAGACAGCATACAGGGGACAAGGAAAATCCAAATTGATCTTGGTTCTGCAATGTTTCCATACCTTGAAATAAAAAGGCGATGATTTAAAGTAAACCTGTAAAACGCAAATGGTTTTGATGTGGTGTTAACATAAGTAGAGCAATGCAGCAGAATAGTGAAAGTTAGCCAAATTTGTGTTGTTAGTGTTTTTCATTGTAATTTTTGCTTCATAGGGATGCATAGAAAATATCTAATAAACACATTTTCAAGGTACAGTGTGTAATAGTTGACCACTAGATGTCGCCAAATAATAGAATACAGCTGAAGCACATGCATCTTGAAGCGCGTGAACTACGGTGACTCAGAGAGACCAAACTTCGCAAGCCGACCACTGCCCATTGATTAAAAAAAAGATTGATGTTATATATGGCGGCATACATCGTGATTGTTAATACTAGTGGGGGTTTTAACATGAATGAATTATTAGTTTGCAAATAGATGTCCCTACACTGTCACTTTAAATGAATACATCTCTGACAATCCAAATTAAGCACTACAGTATTCTGTTATCATTATGTACCTCATTTTGTGTCCAGTGAAAAAAAAAATTGTTTAATAATTACATTTGCTTTCAGACAGCAGATGTACAGCCTTAAAGTTTCACATTCATAATCAATTGAGACTTAAGGAATAGCCATATGCTGGACAGATTGCAGACCCCTTAGAGACAAAAGGATTCTACTTTACATTATATGAATAAAATTAACTTCAAATCTGCGTGCGTGCGTGTATATACATTACCTTCGCCAAGCCCACATGGGGGAAAGTGTCCATGGTCATCACAGTCTCCTCTCCTGTGTGGTTCTGCAGTTGCCCCTTGAGGATACGAGCTGCTGTGTAGGTTGTGATTCCCATACCTACAGTAATGTCAACATGCATACATGCTTACTTTCTATTTATGCCATTCTATATCAGTGACATACTTGTGCTACTACACTGACAACAAAACAAACAAATCCATTTTATTTCCCACATTGTTTTTACACGATTTGGATTTTTCAATAAACAATTTTGAATACATCATCTCGCTGGATTAATTTTGACATATTGGAATGGTGAATGTCTTCTTTGTGGACTTTTGCCACTTTGTGCACTGCAACTTACCATCTCCGAGGAAAAACAGGATGTTTTTGGCCACATTGGTGTTCTGCCTTCTGTTTAAAGCTGCTTGCAAAGTGTCCTTTGCCTGTGATCTCCAGAACTCTGGGTTCTCCTCTTCGACTGCGTAATGAAACGAGTAAATCAGATCTGTTTCAGTCATATATTGTCTCTTTCATTAAAAATGCAGACTGACAGCCATTGATTTTAGGAGAATCCCACAACGGATGAACCTCAACACAAATAAGACGAGTCAAAGAACAACAAATACAGTCAACCTAATGGACTGCTCTTTGCCCAGGCTTTGCTGACGTGGATGTACAGTATGTTGGTCTATCTCACATCACCTTTGTGGCCTCTTTTCCACTAAATCATAATGCCCACAAACGGTATCAGGTACTGCAGTTCACAACAACAATCCAGCAGCTAAAATTTAATTAATCAACGAGAATAATTGATAATAATGGGGAAACAGGATTAAAGGTGGGGAACTTAAAAGAATTCGGAACAGAGTGGTAAAATAGTTTGAGGCAGACTGCACATGTTCAGGCTACTATAAAAGACAAATAAGCTAAATCTATCTGAAAGCAAAATATATCAAGCTGTAATGAAATCTGAAAATATAAAGCGTTCAGGGGGCGGCATGGCTCACTGGTATGGTGGTCGTCTCCCAACCCAGAGGTTGTGGGTTCGATCCCAGGCCATTGTGACCACGTCGAAGTATCCTTGAGCAAGATACTGAACCCCCAATTGCTCCTGATGCTGCGTCATCAGTAGGTGAATGGGTAGTCAAAAATGTAAAGCGCTTTGAGGGCCTTGAAGGTGGAAAAGCGCTATATAAATGAAGTGCCATTTGCCATTTATAGAAAATGTATTTAGCATTAAAAAAAAAAAAAAAAAAGCTTCTGAAATAAGTCCCTGTAAAGTGAAATAAATGTCTTCTAAAGTTGACACAGATAAGAGCATTGTTATACACTCCCAGCCATTTTCACTGAAGCAACCCCATTCGCTCATGGCTGTTTTACTGGATTTTGACTGATATTGCAAGGCCCACAGAATATTGTGTTCTGTTGCTATAAAAACATGGAACATTCCAGAAGAAAGTTTAGAGTCTCTTCTTTCATCAGGGAAAAAAAAAAGCATTAGAATATAGCTAAGTTTCATAAGTATTGACAAATCTGCTTAGAATTATGGGGAAAAGCTTGTTTTTGTCATGGCCTTGGTTGAGCTATTATACTCTGCTGCCACCTGCTGGCCGTTTTTGTAATTATTACGATTTTTTTCCCCCACCCGTTCTCTGTAGTTACATATAATGAAGCTTTAAAAATCCTTAAAAAAATAAATAAATAAATCAGGCTGTTCTCTCCACTCTTAAATGTTGTGGGCATGTCCAGTGAATGCATTGAAACCATTCACCTGTCAACTGTCAATCAAATACCTTGCCACTAGAACCTGGAAACTTAGATGCTGCCATGAAAATAGAACCACTTAACAACACTTACAAGGACTTTTTCAATGCTGTGACAATGAGGCGCTGTAAAGTACCGGTAGCCATGTCGTCCTGATGCCCCTGTCCACACACTTACTAACTTTTTTTGTTTTTGTTTTTAATTCCACCCACCCCACTCTTCCGTCTTTCTCCCCATATCGTTCATGCACTCACTGTCAACAACAAGGCACCCTAAAGTGGCTTCAACAAACGCGTAGTTCCATTCCACACACTATTGCACACACTTATCTTGAGTGACTTTTGTGGAGAAAAGTTTTAAAGGCTTACTTACCTTTGGCTGCAGTTGTTCCAAAGACTACAAGCAGGAAAAGTGTCAACATGGACACTTTGGTCGGTTCCATGCCTTTGCCGTGGCTGGAGGCTTGATCCTCTAACCTTCTCAAAGATCACCTTCGGGTACAAATATCGCGTCCCATCACTTGTGATGTCATACTTAACAGCATATCATAAAGCACCCTTGGGCCTCTCATTTATTTATGATACCTAAGTGTGTGCTTTGTTGGGAGTTGAAAACAAGAGATTGTGTTTTCATAGCTCGGGGAGTTTTTATTAACTTATGAACTTATTGACAAAATTTCAACAATTAATAAAGGGAATATTTTGTATGCCTTGATAATGATCAGTATGTGTGTTTGTTCATGTGTGTGTTACTCCTATCAGTTAAGTATTGACTGATAACAGCCTATGATTATATAAGTGACAGAAAGTTCATTGGCTCTGTCAAACTCACAAGCTTCAGGAAAATTCATTCATTCATTCTGGGAATTGCTTATCCTCACTGATCTCATGTTTATTAACTCTCTTACTTGCATTCTAATTTTCACTATAGGCATGGAGTTGGCAATCGTGCAGAATTACATGACACACAATTTAAACAGCTCTGAATATGCAATTCAGATGTAATGTGTTGCAAAGTACAATTATAAACCTGTTGTTTTGCTTGGCCAAATGTCTTCATGATTTTTGTGGAACATACGCAAATGCTGACGTGTTACCTTATTTCTTATTCAACATGTACCTCGTGTCACACAGATAATGGAACATTTATCGGCACTAATTTGATGGCCTGGCGTTCCCAATATAGTTACTGATTAGCCTTTCAAATAGAACAGGCCCCTTGTGATCAGACACTTGTTGAGATGCCATAAAGTTGCTTGCTGTTTTTCCCCCTTCTTTTTATTTAAGTTGATGCTGCTAAGTGTAAAAGGTTTATGTGATGATTGGCAAGCATGTATCTAATTATCTAATACATAAATTATCAATGCTCAATTTTAAAGACACTTCCAGAGGGGGATTCATCTAATTATCTTTTTAATATTGTGGTTGTTGATGTTAGCCGTGGACACGTTTCACACCTTCTGGTTACATTTAGCTGTATGAGAGGGTCGAAATGTTGTGGTCGATAAATGCACGGCTTGCGTGTTTTGATGATCATCAAGCACTGACGAAGAGCCTCACCAAATAAGTGATTGAGTGCAATATTGTTGCAATAATAACAAAAGCCTGTGCAATTTGTAATAATCAGTGAACAGAGTCAACACTGGATTACATGCTTGTGAATATGGCAAAATGCCATTTCTCAATATTTTGAAAAATGGCACAGGCTGCAGCATTAGTACACACATTATCTTCATTAGCCGAACTGCATTTTTGTAATTCTTTTTTTTTCCTTTTTTTTTTTTTTTTTTTTATGAAACACAAGAGATTTTTCAGTTACAGTAGTTCCTCTTGTTTCGTTTCTCTATTTCATTAATGCACCTGCAGTTTAAGGCAGTCAATTTTAATCTGATCTGGATGTGATCTGGGAATGTTTTTTTTTTTTTTTTTAATGGGCTCATGTAAGAATAAAGTGTAATTGCATATCCGCTACAGTAGGTGGCAGTAGAACTCTTATTTTTATTTATTTTTTTAAATTTTCAGCCCAATTGATGCACTTCAAATCTTTTCCGACACACTTAAAATAAACATAGTAATAAAGTTACACAAGTTAGACAAATGATACTACTCAAAACTGCGGCAGAGACTTCGGTGAGAACGGAATGTAACAGAAAATAGGTGAGAAGCACGAGTTTAAAGTCTCACACATACATTTAATTAAACTAAATATGACATTACTTGACCATGTCAAGCCAGCATCATTGTATAGTAATGAATAGTGCATCTATGGGCAACTTACAAGGTGCAACAGTGCTCTCTAGTGAGTGTAGGGTGGAGGAAATGTCTGTCATGTTTTCAGTTTCTACGGTCTAACACCAACAACAATGATTTGGGGCAAATGTTTTGTCTTTGGCCAGCCCATTTTCTCAACGTCTGGCGCTCTTAGCATTAGAATATAGCTAAGTTTCATCATTATTCACAAATCTGCTTTGAATTTTGGGGAAACCGCTTGTTTTTGTCATGGCTCCTGGTTAATCTATTATACTCTGCTGCCACATGCTGACCATGTTTGTAATTACTACCATATTTTTTTTCACCCAGTTGAGAGGCTGCATCAAAGCCTTCTGTATGCGTTAGCATTAAAAAACGCATAAATACGTCTTTGGGACACAATACATTTAAAATAGAACGTATTTATAAATTTTTGGGAGCAAATGAGTTAAGAAAAAAAACAAAACTTTTAGAAAAACCTGCTTGAGCTGCTGCATGATTTTCCATTCGTTTTCACAGAACTTGCTGCTAAAGGTCTGTCAACAAAAAGCTAGAATTCTTGAATATGAAAGTCTTTGTGTTGTGTGATAGACACTCAATGAAATGTGACAAAATGTGTAACTTTTATATTTGCAATCTTTATTAGCTCTTCCAGTTCTGGATGTGAAAAGAGGCATAAATTTCCTTAATTAAATATCTTTTTCATAAAGTAAAGCAAAAGAACTATTTACACATTTGGACTTCAATCAACGACTGTAGTCGGATTTGATAATTACAAGCACTTTCGGCCAGCGGAGGAGAGAAATAAATACGGGAGTACTTCCACTTTGTTTTACAAGAAATTAAAATTGCATTAGTATTCTCTCTCGGTGGGTGGGGGTAGGGGTTGGAACAAAACAAACAAAAATATCCATAACATATGTACAGAACGCTCCTAAAATCCATTTCCACTCATGGAAGCAAAAAGGCTTTTGGAATTGTCCTGTAAAACTTTTTTTTTTTTTACATTCATACTATGGAATTGCAACTACGCAACTTTTCAAGTTTCAATAACAGTATCTAATTCAAATCCAACACGCTTTATAGCAAGACACAGCCATAAATCCTCATTCTTGCAGGTCAAGTCCAGACGAGAAAGCGTAACACAGATCCAGCGGAGGGTTAGTAAAGTGAGGTGGCGACTGATCATCGCCCCCAGCAGCAAAACGGTCAATGTTCATATTCTCCTTGTGAAATTTGTGTTTAGTCTTCAGAAGGCTACAACTCTCATGACCCCCGTCTCAAATGTCCAACTTCTTTATATATTTTTTCTTTTATTAGAAAACGCTCGCCAATCATTCAATACAGAAAAAAAAAAACTGTCAAAAAGCAAGCGTCTACATGTGCATGTAGATCAAACACAAATGCAACATGTCACCGTTGCCATGATAAAAGGATGACATCATCAAAAATATATAGCCTCTTATATTTGTATATGTATTTGTCAGCATAGTGTTGCTGAGATGCGGGAAAGCCATTTCAAAAAAGGAGTCAAACTCCAAAGCAAACAGTCAAAAAAAAATAGTGAAGTCAATTGTATTAGCTCCCATTTCTCAGCCTTCTCGATTTTCATCATTCATTAGAATTAGGACATTCAATTGCACGAAAAAAGAAAAAGAAATGGCATGATCGAACGCTCGATCGATAATACAATCTCTCCCAGTTGAAGATTTTTTTTTTTTTTCTGTTTCTGCGGAAGGATTTAGCTGATTCAGGCCGATCTGAATCCTCCTGCCATTCTCTGTCCCAATGGATGCCACTTCAAATCCCACTAGTCCAAGTGTCCCAACTCCTAACTGTTGTCAGACTCGTCTGCCTGGCGCAACCATGTGAAGAAGCCGGTGACGGACTTGAGGGCCACACCCTTGCCCTGCTGCTCGGCGGGGTCCTTGCATGACTCCCACTTGTAGAAGACATCGTCTTTGATGACTTCCTCATCATAAAGAGTGTCAAAGAACTTTCTCAGCAGATCTGATGGAGGGACAAGAGACGTCACTTCAGCACAGATACCCGTGGCAGTTTGAAGAAGCAATCAAATAGTTGGATACAGTCACTCACTGGCCGGCTGCTCCATGTGCACCATTAGAGCTTGTAAGGCATAGAGAGCTTGCAACTCCTTCTGTTCATCCTTCAGGAATTTTTGCAGCAACTTAGCCCTCTGATTGATTATCTCGTCATTCACCTTGTAGGGATTCTCACCTGCGGGTCATTGTCGAAAAAGCAAAGTCAGCTGGACATTATAGCTCACATATAGCATTGATAGCATGCAGCAGTTGAAGTGAATGATTTTTGATTTCACATGCATCTTAATCAGTTAATTATCCAATCCATTCGGTACTGCTTGTCTTCATTTGTCGGGTGTGAACTGGAGCCAATCAATTGCAGGGCACATACGGACAAACAACCAGGGATGGGAATCTTTGACTGTCTCACGATTCGATTGCGATTTTTGGGTCTACGATTCGATTCAGAATCGATTCTCGTTCAAACGATTTTCAAATCAAAATTATTTGCTTGACAAATGATTTCTGCTTGAATTTACAGATATGCAAACAATTGTTATGATCTACTCCAGTCTGCTTTGCAAGACAAAATGACAAATAGAGACATTAAAGTCCCTTTTTTTGTTGAAACATTTATTAATTTTGTATGTAAGTGCCTTTTTCCACAAAAACAGCACATGGGCTACAACTGCCTTTTCCCCTTCTTCTTCATTTCTAATTTAAGTAAAATCGATTTTTGGATAGCAACCAGTCCAGGGTGTCCCCCGCCTACTGCCCTGAGCCAGCTGAGATAGGCGCCAGCACCCCCCGCGACCCTTGTGAGGAATAAGCGGTCAAGAAAATGGATGGATGGATGGATTTTTGGATATTAAATATCGATGGCACACCCCTACAAACAACCACTGAAAAGGTATGGATTCTGTTATGGCTGCTTTCACTTTCCGTAGTTGCTGGCCGTTTCATTTTGAGTTTTGTTTATTAAATATAGTTTGAATTAGTTTTCAGGGTGGTTCTGTTAGTTTTTATTAGTTCTAGTTATTTAATAAATGCTTAGTTTTAGTTAGTTTCGGTATTAGTTTTAGTTTAAAAAAAACTTGTATTGTGCACAATATTTAAAAAACACCAAGGGAGTGACGTCATCTGAAGATATTTTTCTATTGGCTGTTGCTAGATGACATCACTTCTGTGTGACACACTTTCAAACGTCCTTATTCCATTTAATATCAAAATAAATCTACCGTACTTAAAAAAAAAAAATCACATTTAAAATCGTCCCCAAAGGGCTCATGCATTAAATTAATAACCAAAGACTAAAACGCCATTTTTGCTATAATTTTAGTTTTAACATAAAATGTAGTTTCAGTTAGTTTTCGTTTCTTAAAAAGCTTTTTCGTTTTTATTTTATTTAATTAACCGATTTTTTATTTTTTATTTTAGTATTAGTTTTTTCGTTAGTTTTAGTTAACTAAAATAACCTTGGTCCCAAATAACAAGTCACTGAGGAGGTTGGAAAGCTCCTCGGTGGCAGGGCCCCGGGGGTGGATGAGATCCGCCCGGAGTTCCTAAAGGCTCTGGATGTTGTGGGGCTGTCATGGTTGAGACGCCTCTACAGCAGCGCGTGGACATCGGGGACAGTGCCTCTGGATTGGCAGACCGGGGTGGTGGTCCCCCTTTTTAAGAAGGGGGACCGGAGGGTGTGTTCCAACTATAGAGGGATCACACTCCTCAGCCTCCCTGGTAAGGTCTATTCAGGGGTGCTGGAGAGGAGGGTCCGTCGGGAAGTCGAATCTCGGATTCAGGAGGAGCAGTGTGGTTTTCGTCCTGGCCGTGGAACAGTGGACCAGCTCTACACCCTCAGCAGGATCCTCGAGGGTGCGTGGGAGTTCGCCCAACCAGTCCACATGTGTTTTGTGGATTTGGAGAAGGCGTTCAACCGTGTCCCTCGGGGAATCCTGTGGGGGGTGCTTCGGGAGTACGGGGTACCGGGCCCCCTGATACGGGCTGTTCGGTCCCTGTACGACCGTTGCCAGAGTCTGGTCCGCATTGCCGGCAGTAAGTCGGATTCGTTTCCAGTGAGGGTTGGACTCCGCCAAGGTTGTCCTTTGTCACTGATTCTGTTCATAACTTTTATGGACAGAATTTCTAGGCGCAGCCAAGGCGTTGAGGGGTTCCGGTTTGGTGACCTCAGCATTGCATCTCTGCTTTTTGCAGATGATGTGGTGCTGTTGGATCCATCAGGCCGGGATCTCCAACTCTCACTGGAACGGTTCGCAGCCGAGTGTGAAGCGGTTGGGATGAAGAGCAGCACCTCCAAAGAGCAGCACCTCCAAATCCGAGACCATGGTCCTCAGTCGGAAAAGGGTGGCGTGTCCTCTCCGGGTCGGGCATGAGATCCTGCCCCAAGTGGAGGAGTTCAAGTATCTTGGGGTCTTGTTCACGAGTGAGGGTAGGATGGAGCGAGAGATCGACAGGCGGATCGGTGCAGCGTCTGCAGTAATGCGGACTCTGTATCGGTCCGTCGTGGTGAAGAAGGAGCTGAGCCAAAAGGCAAAGTTCTCGATTTACCGGTCGATCTACGTTCCAACCCTCACCTATGGTCACGAGCTGTGGGTCGTGACCGAAAAACGAGATCCCGGATACAAGCGGCCGAAATGAGTTTCCTCCGCAGGGTGTCCGGGCTCTCCCTTAGAGATAGGGTGAGAAGCTCAGTCATCCGGGAGGGACTCAGAGTAGAGCCGCTGCTCCTCCGCGATGCGAGGAGCCAGCTGAGGTGGCTCGGGCATCTGGTTCGGATGCCTCCTGGACGCCTCCCTGGGGAGGTGTTCCGGGTATGTCCCACCGGCGGGAGGCCCCGGGGACGACCCAGGACACGCTGGAGAGACTATGTCTCTCGGCTGGCCTGGGAACGCCTTGGGATCCCGCCGGAGGAGCTGGTTGAAGTGGCTGGGGAGAGAGAAGTCTGGGTTTCCCTCCTAAAGCTGCTGCCCAAGCGACCCGACCTCGGATAAGCGGAAGAAGATGGATGGATGGATGGATGGATGGAACCTTGGTCCCAACATGTTTGTCCGTACAGAGTATGTTCCGTTTTTTTTCCCCACTTTACAACTCATCTGTCTCATGGCCATGATTCCATGTTAAATATTCATCGTGTCGAATGGAGAATGTAGAGAAAGCAACTCACAGATGATTGCTGACTGGCAGATACAGGTCATCAATACTCTGACGAACATGTTGGAGGTGGTCAGCTGCTTATCCAGGTTGGCCTACAACACAGTGAAACATCCATTTTGGCACAATCATTCACAAAAACTAAAACTATTTAAAGTCCAGCATGACTACTACATAACATTTCTCTAAATAACAACAACAAAAAAGCTTTAATGAGCACAGAATGTTAAAATAACATTCCTGGGTCCTTGCCAGTCTAAATTTTGAAGAAGAATCATAAAACATAAGACAGACCCTTTGCAAAAAATTTGAATATCATCGAAAAGTTCATTTATTTCCATAATTCCATTCAAAAAGTCAAAATTCCATCAATTTATAGATTCATCTCATTTTTTGAAATCCTGCTGGTGTGGGTTTTATGAACACGAATCCCAAGTTATGTAATAATATAGAAATATTTGAAGTCACTCCAATTGTGGGCTCTGAATCTATAATCAATTAAAGTTTAACTTTTTGAAAGGCATTATGGAAGTTAATCAACTTTTCCAAGATAAACACATTTTTTGGAATTGATTTGTATAGCAAATTTGGGGAATCATTAAAAAAACAATTACACTGAAGTATGTTATCATCCATCCATCCATCCATCCATCCATCCATCCATCCATCCATCCATCCATCCATCCATCCTCTGATCCTTCCTGACATAGTTAACAATATAAGAAACACTAAGAACATAATTCAAAGACAATCATTTCCACAACCATGAATGGAATAATTGGAAATTAAATGTTAATAAAAGCCCAATAAAAATGAATACAAACCTCAACCCAGTCAATGATTCTTTTGTTATCAGCCTTGTCCTGGATCAGTCTTTCAAGCTGTCTGCTCAGCTCTGCAGAACTCATCTTCTTGGTTTTACTCTTTTCAAATGCTTCAGTCAGTGTGAATGCCACATTCTTCAGGAAAACGCAAATGTTACCTTGATATGACTTCAGAAAATGATTTGAACTAAACAATAATATGTTCAAACCAGGTCTCCAATGCAATACATCATTCAAAGAGCAATATAATGGATACAAAAGTGAGCGGTCATCGTCCCTTACTTTTTCTGTCACAAACTTGTTGACGTCTACATCCTCAGGGAAGAAGTCCTTCCATTGGAGTTCGGCATCCCGCCACATTGCGCCCACCTTGTTATGGCTCTGGGTGTGACATATACAAAATTACAAACCTCATAAAAGACCATTTTATCGCTGAGTACATTAAGAACTACCTCTACATTACTACATATGCAAGAGAACCGATTACAGGTTCACTGACAAATGTGTAAAGAGTGGAACAGGAACTATTGTATGAAAGTCAACTGGATACTGATGTCTAACGAAAGCCGATTTTTTGGTCCAAATCACATTTTTCTCTAGCTGCATCTCCTACAAACAAATAAAGGAAAACAATCGTTCCGACTGGTTATACATTAGGGTTCTGTGTACGCCATAATTATTGGCACACCTGGTTAAGATATGTTAAAAGCCTTAAACTAAATTCAATTTTTATTGCTGAAGCATACACAATTGTATAATCCTTCAACAGACACAGAATCAAGTTCCACCAATGGCTATCTCATGTCCCCAGACTTCAACCCCATTGAAAACCTGTGCAGTGAGCTAAATAGGAGAGTGCAGAAGAGAGGACGACGCAGGTCCCTTGATGATTTTGAGAGATTGTGCAAAGAGAAAAGATCTCTCTGCATTCTCGACTCCCACCAACATTATAGGAGACCATTAGGTGACGTTTGGTTGACAAAAGTGGGTAGTACAAAGTATTAACACCAGGGGAACTAATAATTGGGGCACACATGATGATGTAAAATATATTATTTATTTATGATGAATTATTTCTTAAAATCAGTTATTTTCCCCTACTGAATAAATGCACTTGACTAACGATTGGTTTGCCTCTTTTTGTTTTTATTTAGGTCCTATCATAATTAGAAGGAAAAAAATGCAATTTATTAAAAGCTAACAAGGAAACAAGAAAGCATTGTTTACCCAGATTCTAATAAGGTGACATTAAATGAAACTCTTTAAGACCTTGTTCAACCCAAATCCAATTTTTAGCCCATTCAGATTGAAAATGGATGGCTCTTTTGTAATCTGAACAGTCACAAAGCACATGAAATTGAAACCACATTCAGGAAGTAGTTTCATATCCGATTTGGACAAGATGTGTCTCAGTCTGAACAGTTCCAATCACACAGATCGGATGGGACTGTCGTGATGTCACTACCTGACGCAAACCCCTTGACATTGAAATTAACATCACATTCTACTTAATGTGGAGTCAAACTGATGAGCTCACCATCTCTTTGCAGAGTAATGTGAGGATACAGACAAGCAGGTCTCCAGCTTTGCCCAGAGGAATCAATGGCTTTGAAATCTCCCTATAAAATCATCAACATTAAAAAAAATGTTTTCCATTTGTCTTTGACCATTCAAAGAGGTACGGAGGTCTGAGACTCACTTGAAAAGATGTCCCATGGGGATCCCTCCCTCATGGAGCATGGGTGTGATAAGTTCTGACAGGTAGAGCCAGATGTGCGGGATGTCTATCGCCATTTCCTCAGCTATCTCCAGGATTTCATTAAGCCTACATAAAACAAAGGCAATGCTTTGAACTTGAATGGGAAGTTTGGAAAACAAAACACAACACTTTTGTCACATTTGTTAAACCTCAACTCAACTTAATTTATAAAGCGCTTTAAGAACAGGCGTTGCTGTATACAAAGTGCTGTACATAAACATCAGTTTTGCAGTAACTGACAATATAATCTGTCAGTACATTAGTAAAAATTACATGTAAAAAAAAGTCATCTCTCTCTGTTCCCATTTTGCACCGCTAATTAGATTTTTAAGTAAGTACTGCGCCTGAGGAAAAACAACCAAAAAGCAATCAAAGATGTGTCTCTGTCAACTATGCAGTTTAAAATTGCATGTTCTTGAGGGGTGTGGCTTTGGTCAGTGGCGTGCCTCGTGGAAGGGGGATTAGCGAAATGAGGCTGCATTCTAACTTGCGAGGCTAGCAGCATTAAAACTCATTTAAAAGCACACAAAAGGAAGGGACCAATACTAATCAATAGGAGTGTTAAAAAAAAAATCGATTCGGCAATATATCGCGATACTACAGCACGCAATTCTCGAATCGATTCAATAGGCAGCCGAATCGATTTTTTAACATCCATTTTTGATGGAAAAATATTCAACAAAACGTCTAAATTTCACACCTTAAGCATGGAAGAATGTTAACGCTGTTCAAACATGAAAAATGTTACAAGCTTTTTGTTAAATACAGTAGCTTACAGTTATAAGACTGAAGTTTCAGATCAATAAATAATACATTTTCATACAAATCTTACAGTGTACATGTACAAGTTTACTGAATGGTATTTTCTAAATTTGAGTAAAAAAAATCGCAACAATCGACTTGTAAATTCATATCGGGATTAATCGGCATCGAATCGAATCGTGACCTATGAATCGTGATACGGATCGAAACGTGAGGTACGAGGCAATTCACAGCCCTACTAATCAAAAGTATTGTGATTCTAAGACCAGAAATAAATGCCACAAGGCCCTTTACAATACTCGTAACAGAAGACAACACACAATGGTAAACATCAATGATGTGAAGACAACAGGAGTTTATCAAATGCTTGAAAATAAATGTGTCTGCTGACAAAACAACATGTCAGTTTAACAAGCATGATAAGCACTTTTGAGATTTTATACTGACCCTTTATAGTACTGTTCTGTCGGGAGGATGCCTGTCTTAATGAGCCGGTGCAGGAGCCGACCTAGGTTTTCTCTCGTTACGTTGTTGCGCTCCAGTGTTGACTCCAGTCCGAATTGGACAAACACGGACAGGAGCTGAGGGCAGTTGAGCTCCTGCAGACATAGCAGGGCCTCCTGTGGCGGACAGAGAGAAATATTGTTGGCTGCCAATGCATTTTGATACATTTATGTTTATATTTGTATTCATTATCCTGGAATTCAACCACCACCACTAACAACAACAACAACAACAACAACAACAACAACAACAACAACAAAAGATTATAAATGGCGGAATTTGATATATTAATGTTAAAGATGTTTCTACATCATACATGTCCAGATGAGTATAAAGAGTCTTGACTTTTAACTATGACTGCACCTATCAGCTTATATCGTCCCTTCAGTTCAGAGCATTTCGGGGCGAACACTCCACAGGGGGAGTGGTGATGTCGTGCTCCTTCTCGCAGGCATGTAGTGTTGTATTAGCTAGTGTGCAACACAATTGGGATGTGAATTGAAAAGAGAAAAAAAAGAAGAGGCCAGCTTGAGCATAGCCCAAATTCCAGGTCAGACTCTAAGAAAACTGAAAAAAATGGAGAGTATATCCGAGCACACCTACTCGTACGTGCACCATGCACGAGCTTGGCACAGAGGCTGCAGTTACGCTTTAGACCAGAGGTGGCAGTCGAGAGCAAAAAAGTGAAAGCTCCGCAATCCACCTTTAACGCACATACTGGTCTTTTGAATTTAACCCAACCTTAAACTAATGTGTAGTCAAAGTACATTTGTATGGAACCATCCTTCTCCTGAATGACATTTACAACAATTTCAATTTGAAACTCACTTCAAATGTTGAACTGCAAGATACCTTGTTTTTTTTTTTAGTGCATGTCAAAGAGTAACAGTTACTTTCTGTTAACATTAGTCGTGTTTGAATTGACTGAACTTTGACGTCAAGGATTTAGATCAGGGGTGTCAAACTCATGTTAGCTCAGGGGCCGCATGGAGGAAAATATATTACCAAGTGGGCCGCATCGGTAAAATAACGGTATATAACTTAAAAACGATTGCCGTCAATTATACGCAGATTTTCGCTATGTGTGGGCCAGCCCTATATTACGGAGCTGAACTGTAATCATATTGTTCCAAGAAAATAATACAAATGCAAATGGAACGTGGCAACACTGAGTTCTGGACATGTTAAATCATCTGTTTTGCATATATATTGTTCCCAGAATGCATTGCATGGCGCAGTTAATGACGTTATAAGGACGCTAATCCTTGTCATATCTATTTGTGTTACCAGTAATTGAATTTGTGTCTTATTTAACACGTTTGTCGGTCTATGATTAAAAAATGTATAATAATAATAATAATCATAATAATAATAATAATAATAATAATAATAATTAAACAAACCGTAACTTTAAGTTGTGTGTAAAATAATGACATCCAGGACTATTCCCGCATACAAGTTGCATTGCTCATCTGAGGAGTGAGAACTGCTTGTGAAATTAAACATTTCATATATTTTGATTGTGGCCGACTGATTAATTAGTTCGACAATACATTTATTTATTTTTAGCTTTACAAAAATCACCTCGTGGGCCGGATTAAACCCCTTTGCGGGCCTGATCCGGCCCGCGGGCCTTATGTTTGACACCACTGATTTAGATGTTCCAATTTAACAGGGGCCATACGGTAAAACCTTTGTTTAATGGGAGGTGCGTCACCAACATCAATGTCATGCTTGATCCAGTGAGTATGTGATGGCACATCACCAAATAGACATGGATATTCATTAATTAGTTCTGATAATTGACGACGCTGCGACTCAGACAGATGCAACAGAATCTGATCTAAATCACCGTGATTCTGAGTTTTTCAGACGACCATAGAGCAACCTGTTGTCAGGCTCAGGAACCCCGTCTCCCTCTGAACCCTCCAACATACGGCTCACGGCCAATGCCGGCCGCACAGGATCAGAACTCCCCAACACGGGGCAAGACTTACGCCTACAGTAGGGTTTAAGCAAATTAACGTGATATAGCTTTCTGGATTGTCGACGACCCGGTGTGGAGATTATGTAATTGAGATCAGAGAACTTTTAACACTGTAAGGGCCTGAGAACTTCGCCTCGAATGGAGAGCCCACAACAGGTACAAGAGCCAAAACTTGATCTCCAGGGCTGAACTCGTGACGCACCGAATGCCGGTCATACAGTTTTTTCATTTTATGCTGAGCCACTTTTAATTTTTCCTTCACCAAAGCACTAGCAACTAACAAACGATGGTGGAAACCATTCACAAAGTCAATCAAATTTTGGGGCGGCCCCGTTTCAACACTGGCAACCAGCTTTATAGGCATAATTAATGTTATGTCTTACATTGACATCAAGGATATGGAGGTATTCTTCGATGATGGCTTTGGATTTTTTGGTTAGTTCCTCCACAGTCAAGGCAGGCTTGGTAGTAGTTTGGAAAGGTGCAGGTGTGGCAGCCGTTTCCCTCTTCACTGTTGATGTAATCAAAACAAAACCAAAATGTGATAGTAATAGTATAAAATAAAATGAATACGAGAGTAAAAGTCAGGTCAGATACCATTCTCTCGGCTCCGAGCTCTGTCTTTGCTGCTGCGATCTCTGTCATCTGTCATATTTACTACTTTACGGACTGGATCCGCTGACCCACGTTGCTCTCTCTCCCGACTCTGTTCCTCATTTTCCCGACTGAAGCTACGTGTAGCAGCAGCCTGAGGCCTGTTTCGCTCACGGTCATCACGTCGGTCAAATCCACGATCGCTGCGGTCGGAACGATCAAAGCGCTCCCCTCGATCTCGACTTGAGCTGTTTCTGTATAGAGACAGATTAAAAGGAAACATGGGGAAATAATTCTGGGAGAAAAGGAAAGTTTTACTGACATAAAAAATGCTATTGTCACAAGCTGTGTCTGCAGCGACAATGTTACAATTTTGTTTCACACACTGTTACAACTGTTCTTACCTCTGGGAAACCCGCATGTCTGACTCTGCTGAAGTGCCTGATGGGGCCTGTTGCAGAGCTGAGAACCTGTTCAGAGTGTTGGTAGCTGGACGACTGCCCGGTTCTAAGCCTTGGAAGAACAATACCCTCAGATTGTTTTGCTCATAATCAAAGTTATGGAGATATCTAACAGGGAGACCTACCAGAATCTATAAGCTTGTTGGTGCTACCACCACTGCTGCCCTTACCCCAGCTCAAAGCACCTTTACCTCCTGGAGCGAGACACTGAGAGTGGATATCAAAAGCAGGTGCCTGAAAAGAACAGTTGATTAATTGATTAACTAAACTTCCAACTGAAATTAAAAGAGTTGAATCAAAGTTGCTTGAGCATATGGCTCAATTTAGAAATGACATGACTGGATGTAACTTTTTCAATTCTACCATTTCAATTGCATTTTGGGATTTCTATTAGTTTGTGTGTGTGTTTCTATATGCACATTTTATTAGCGTTCTTGAAAACTTTAAAGTATAGAGGACCCCTACACATGGCTTGGCACCCGCCGATTCACCTATTCACAGATTTTTTTCAATATATATTTTTAAAGACTATATTTGGGGGAAGCCAACCCCCATTTTTCATTATATTGGCGGTTTATACCCACTTAGTGAAGATTTTTTAGTGGTTAAATTTTTTTTTTTCCTCTTCTCAATGCATTTATTATCCGTATCAATTATTGGCTATTTGCCGGCCGACCTGGTCCGTACACCCGACCACTGTATATGAATATATCGATAAACAAGGCTAGAAAAGCAAATAGCTCATGTGTAAGGACGAGGGCCCTAGCTGACTAATTGTTTTCCAGACTGTTTCATTCATCTTGCCTAACTGCTGAAAATTCCACAACAAAATCTAATATTTTTTAAGAGATGCTAGTTAGCATTCCAACTACTGCTCAGTTGCCCCTGAGCAAGACCCTAAAAATACTTTAAAATAAATCGAAACAATTGTTTTACATGTAATTCCATTTGGAATGTTTCATTCCATGGTTGTGCTTGATAAAGGGTGGACAGCTAATACATGCCTTTGGGAATTTGAATTTTGCATCATAAGTTCGGTTCTTGGATATGGGAACGGTGTTCCATCCATCATCTTGTGGAGAAGCCCCGCGACCAGGAGTGTGAGGTCCACCGCGACCTCCACCCATCCGGTTTGCTGAGCTGCCGAAAGACTCTTTCTTGGAGATGAGGGCATGCTGCACTTTCATCTGCTCTCTGTGCTCCTCCAACTCGGCTTCTTTGTGGATCTGGTCAATAGTCTTTGGGCCTTGGTCACCTCGTCTGGGCACCCAATTATTCTGAGACGGCGTAAGAGAACATTAATATAGAATGAATACTAGGGCACAAAAATTGAGAGTAATCCAAAACATTTACACAAAGATAGACATTAAAACAGACAGTGATTTTGGTAAGCAAATTAAACACCACGGCGCCAGACGATGAGGTCTGAGCATCAATGAATGCTGTGAGCAGGTATAAGAATGTTGCAATAACAGTGGGCAGTGTTGAGTGTTTACCCGTCGAAGGTCCACCACATCTTGCAACATAAAACGGATCCTTGAGCTGGTCTTCTTTTCCTTTATTACTTTCTCCATCTGTTTGAAATACTGGTCCATAAGAGGCTAAAGACCATTACAATACATAGGTCAGTGTTTAATCTTGTTTTGTACATTGTAAGCTGACGTATTGATCTGCAAGTGTGCGCTGTACCTTGGCTTTTTCAAAGTCTAGATCCTTTCCAATGGTGGATAGGAGTCTGCACAGACACTCTAGGGACTCCTCATCATGGTTTTTCAGTAGTTTGACAATGCACTCATGCATGATGACTTCCGTGAGCATCTTTAGTTTGAATAGCTCACCGATGAATTTAATATTACCAAGTGAGCGCCTCCTAGCCTTGTTTTTGCATTCTTCCAGATCTTCCATTAACCTTTGTTTCTCCTCATCCTGTTGGTGTGTGTGTGTGTGTGTATGTGTGTGTGTGTGTGTGTGTGTGTGGGGGGGGGGGGGGGGGGGGGGGGGGGTGATGTCCAGTTTACAAAAATTTGGTCATAAAAAATAAAAATAAAATAAAAAATAAAAAGTTAGTTTGCAGTGTACCATAGCATAACAACAAGAAAATAATTTGACGTATAGTACCCCTTCTGCAGCCTCCAGCTCTCGTTGCTTCTTCTCAAAGATCTCATTGTCATCTTTATCCTTCTCAAACTCATTCTGGCATCGATTCAATAGCAGCTTCCGGAAATTCACAGTGTCTCCTGGCTTATCTGTTGCTTTGACTTTTAGCTACAAAATTCAGAATTTTTATTGACATTTCCATTTATTATACAAATGAGTTAGTCTCAAATTGTCTGGGTAGAGGCTATTGATACATACCCCCATAACGCAGCGGCACATGTTGGCATAAGCGACTGAAAAATCTGGCTCAGAGATGGCCTTTTCAAAGGTAAGGTCAATGACACCTTTTAACCTCTCCTCCGTGTCAATAGTAAATTCTGACACCTGTTTCATGAGCTGTTGAAACTTTTGAGGGGTCAGTTTGTTGAGGATACTGCGGACCTTTTTAAATAATTCCTTTGTCTTGAGTTGATCTGGATCATTCTCCGCAGACTCTTCTGCTGCGCAACCACGCACCGTTTTTCTCATTGACGGCTTCCATGCCTTCTCTGCCTTGTTCAGCTTGACATCCTCATTGAGTGACATACTGGTAATTATTTTCCTCGGTTCTTTCCGTTGCATCTGCTGAGACCGACGTGGGCCACCTATGCCCACACCCGTACCCGGAGGCTGGAAGAAGATAGGAAAGAGGGAAGATTAGAGGACAAAATTACAATACAACACTACTAAACTGCTGGTCTGTGATCTTCATTACAAAAAAATGCAACTTACTGGTCCTCTACTTCCTCCCATACCCGGTCTGCCAAGGTTGGCAAATGAAGGTGTGAAATCAGGACCACAATTCATCCCAGGCAGCCGACTGGGGTCAAGCTGACGCAGAGGAGTCTTGTTAGCCTAAAAAGAAATATCAATGTGGTGATCACAAAAATCATACTATTGAAGATTTTGCACAGGCATTTTTCAAAATCAAACTACAAACCTGCAATATTTGTCTATACAATTTTCTATACATATATGAAGGGCACTTTTTTTTTTTTTTTTTTTAATTTGTTTTTAATTTTCATTCCTTGTTTTTACCCCTTAACCTGTTAAGTGTCAATCACCTGTTGAAAATATACACTCACAGACAGAGGCAATTTAAATTTCAATTACCCTACCATACATGTTTTCTCATGTAGGTGAACACCAAAATAGCCAACACAAGCCCAGTGTGAAAAGGAAAAAAAAAATAAAAATAAAATAAAATAAAAAAATAAATAAAAAAGATTCGATCCCACCCTGTAATGTAACACTACTGTCTCCCATTCTTCTCTGGCTCTCTGCACCAATTAGTTAAGTATCTTGACAAAGGACAAATGCCCACTAACACAGATTTAGGCAGATTTGCAATATTTGAGGGAAATGGCCTTTTGTGTACGTAGAAAAAGTTTGAGATCTTTGAGTTCAGCTCATGAAAACGGGAGCAAAAACAAAAACGTTGCATTTACATTTTTTTATCCTGGTGTATACACAAAGAAACTCATCTCAAGACAGGACCTATACAATTCAAAACCCAAATTCTAAGGGTGACAAAGGATTACTAAATTCTTAAAATAATAAGTATATTTTGGAGGGATGGTGTTTCATACTTGTATGCTAAGACCCAGTCTTAAATTGTTATGGTGGCTTCGGATGTAGACACCTCATCGCTTGTTAACAAATGTGTTTCTGTACACGGGTGCATGCTGCAAGTGTCAGTGGCTATACCTTGTCTAGGACGACATCATTGATGGCAGGAAGACCCTCAGGCTTATTCATGCTGGCTGAGATGAATTGGAATCCCAGAAGAAATGCTCGGTCATACTTTTTCTTCTCCTCTGGGTTGATTGGCTTCCACTGTTCTGAAAATAAAATATTGGACAAAACATTTATTTCATAAATGAAGTACCTTTTAACAAAGTGAAGTGTTGGTTTGAGTTATTTTTTTCAACACTGACACAAGTGTAGAGTACATTTAACACTACTTAGTGTTTACCAGTGTAGATTTTTTAACACTGTACAGTGTTGGAGTAACCCTTATCGGTAACACTTTATAATAACTACCCGTTATAACTAGTTAATAGACCATTAGTAAACTGTTAATTAATGAGTTATTAATGACTTATTAAATGTTTGTTAACTGTTTGTTAAGGTTTTAAAATGATGTCTATAAATAGTAAAAATGTTATTTTTAAACTGTTAGTTATTGAGCTCTAAATGACTTGTTAACTGTATAGTAATTATTCATAACTATATTTTATAAATTAGTAATACATCGTTAACAAGCTATTAGAAAATTACTTACTAATGACTTGATAAGTATTACTTCATAGTTTGTATAGGTTATTGGGACGTTATTATAAAGTTGCCACTATTCCTCATTTATTACGTGTTAGTAAATGTGGAGTAGTTGCAACTTTAGAATAACGTCCCAATAACATAAATAGAGTAATAACTAATATTTAAGTTGTAGATTAACTCACTTCTTTACAGCAGTTGTTAATAGTTTGTTAACCATCTACTAATACTATACCAGTGAAACTTTGTAGAGGAGCACATGAGTGGAAAAAGTTCAATGGTACGGAAAATTGATATTTAGGCATGGTAAGGCATAGTAATTTTATATTTTAAATTTCACCTTCAAATTCTGTACTTTCAACTTGTTCCACCTGTTTGTTGTTTGACAAAGTTTCATAGTTATTAGTAGATGGTTAACATCTACTATGTAAAGAATTAGCTAATATATAAGTTAAATATTAGTAAGTAGTAGGGGTGTTAAAAAAAAAATCGATTCGGCGATATATCGCGATACTACATCGCGCGATTCTCGAATCGATTTTTTTTTTTTTTTTAGGATTCACACCTTGAGCATGGAAGAATGTTATATGAACGGAACATTAAGCCTTAATATTTTATTTTAATGCTGTTCAAACATGAAACAGATTACAACCTCTATAAGACTGAAATTTCAGATAAATAAATAATACATTTTCATATAAATCTTACACTCTACAAGAGTACTGATTAGTATTTTCTAAATTTGAATGAAAAAAATCGCAACAATCGACTTATAAATTCGTATCGGGATTAATCGGTATCGAATCGAATCGTGACCTGTGAATCGTGATACGAATCGAATCGTCAGGTACTAGGGAATTCACACCCCTAGTAAGTAGCTAATTTATACTATTGGGATATTATCGTAAAGTTGCAACTGTTCCTCATTTAATAACAGTTAATAAATGAGGAATAGCTACCACTTTAGAATAACGTCCTAATAACAGATATAAACTATTAACTGATACTTAACAAGTCATTATTAAGTAATTTACTAATAGTTTGTTAACTTAGTCTTACTAATTTATAATATATAGTTACAAATGATTAATATACAGTTAACAAGTCATTTATAACTCAATAACTAACAGTTTAATAATGACATATTAACTGTTTATAGTCATAAGTATAAATCCTTAACAAACAGTTAACAAACATTTAATAAGTCATTAACAACTCATTAATTAACAATCAACTAATGATCTATGAACTACTTATAACGGATAGTTATTATAAAGTGTTACCCACTTATCAAGTGTAAAAAGAAAGGAAGACTTTGAAAAGTGTCAGATTTACAATCAATGGTGTGGACACATAACCACTTTTCCAGTGTTACATTTAACACTACTCTACTAGTGTTAATCTAACACTAGCGAGTTTGCTGTGTAGGTTCAAGAATAAGTGGTGGATAATGTGTCATCCTTTTTGGAACAAAATGAAATATTGCCACATTTTAGTTTTAATTTTTGTTTTTTCGGACAAGCTAGAGAATGGCTGTGCGGATGAGCATGAGTTCACAGTTTAATGATAATGCAGAACTGTTAAACCACCGTTTCCCAAAAAGGATGCCGTAGTACGCTAGAAGTGCCATGACAGATGAGGGTGCCAGGGAAATCATCCAAGTAGAATAATCCAGATGTGTAGCCACATGTTGCTATTCATACAACAGAGTAAATCATGGCTTCCTGCAAGTATATTATATAAAGTTTGTGTTCAATTAAACAGGTCTGGATTTTACACTTAGCTAATAAATTTGTGAGTTAACTGAAAAGAGATCATCATTAGTTCAGTATTCACACTATATGTGACATTCTTGTTAGGTCGTTTTCTGTGCCATTTGTCAAATGTAAAATGGTTCAATAAATCTTGATAAATATTGTGTTAAATTATAGTTGTTATACGTCATGAATTTCCATCTAGGAACAAAAGCTATACTCAACAATACAGCCATCTTTCCAGGCATGAAATATGTCTATATCAGGTGTGAACTCTTGTGTTAACTGTGCTTTGAATTGACCTTTTTATTGGTGTACCACTATTAACTGTACAGTACTCTAACCCTAAACCTCACCACATTTCCACTAAGCACTGTGATTGGCTGGCGACCAGTTCAGTGTACCCTTTGTTGCAAAGGCTCAGTCTTCTCTTTAATTAAACACGTTCATGTTGTTGTCTTGTGTCGTTATGGACATTTCCTGTTTTTGGATTTGGATCAGGTGTGATTGTAACATTTTAGCTATATTACCATACAATATGTGCTGGAGCCAAAGCAAAGAATTGGCCCTTTCGTTCCAATCATTTTGGAGCGGAAAGTATGTCTGCTTTTCATGTTGTCATTAACTGTAATTTTTTAAATTCATTCAGATCCCAGTATGGGGCAGCAAATCTTCATTGATATATATATTGAACCTCTGGGAGAATTTAAATCAAAATTTTTGGATATGACATGCCCCAGGGGTCAGTGTTGGGCCCAAAATTGTTTATAATGTATAAATGATTTATGCAATGTGTCTCACTTACTGAAGTTTGTGTTATTTGCAGTTGACACAACTATTCTGGTTTCTGGTGAGAAAATACAACAAATTATGGATACAATTACCTCTGAATTTAAGATAAAGTTTAAGGTAAAAATATGGCTTGATAAAAACAAGTTATCAATCAATTTAAACAAAACAAAGTTAGTTGTGTTTGGTAATGTTAAAATAGGGAATTGTGTAAGATTGCAAATTGAAGGTGTAGATATAGAAAGAGTAAATGAGATTAAATTCCTGGGAGTAATTGTTGATAATAAAATTTGCTGGAAACCACACATTAAATACATTGGATCCAAACTTTCTAAAAGCATTTCAATTTTGGCAAAAGTTAAACATTTTCTCAACCAGAAATCATTACATATTCTGTACTGCTCTTTAGTATTACCATATTTAAATTTTTGTTCCGAAGTTTGGGGAAACACTTACAAGACATCATTACAACCTTTGTTTCTGTTGCAAAAAAAGAGCTGTAAGAGCAGTCCATAATGTAGGATATCTTCACCACACCAATACACTGTTTTTACGATCTAAGCTTGTAAAGTTCTTTGATCTTGTTGAATTTAATAATGTACAATTGATTTATAAGGCGAGACATAATTTATTGCCAGGCAATATTGAGAATATGTTTACAGAGACAGGGAGGGTATGGTTTGAGAAGAATACATAATTTAAAGACAATGTATTCACGAACAACACTGAAGACTTTTTGTATATCTGTATGTGGAGTGAAAATTTGGAACAGGTTGAGTATTGATTTACAACAATGTCCAAACATAGACCAGTTCAAAAAGAAATATAAAATCAACATTTTTGAAAAGTATAGGCAAGAGGAAGCGCTTGTCAATAAAAAGTAATATTGGTTATTGTTATTATCATTATTATTATTATTGTTATTATTATTACTGCATGATTAGTGTTGATATTGATAAGAAAATATATATATCGGTGTATGTAAAAGTATGAGAATATATGTACATGATATACTATTGAATGTGTTAATTATTAATAATTATAATAACTTTTGTTATTAATAATCAAGATATATCAGCTGTATATTATCAGTTTTTTTTCTTTTATGTGTATATGTATGTATGTGTATATGTATGTATGTATGTATGTATGTATGTATATATATATATGTGTATGTGTGTATATGCATGTGTATGTATATATGTATCTACTACTTATTGTGTAATGGACGTTAAGGGGGTAGGAATTGATAAGTTTATACTTCTTCCTACTCCTTTTCGAACATGTGTAAATGTCTAGCTAATGACTGGATGAATTACTGCAAAATTGTTATTTTTGTTGCTCTAGTGTTGTGTTTGTTGCTTTATCTGTATTGTATTTTTTCATTTTTTCTATATGTATTCTTATAATTACTTTGTTTTTATACATGTTTGAAATAAATTTAAAAAAAACAAAACCTTTATCCAACCATCCATTTGTAGTAATATTGAGAGTTGGAACAAATTCTCTTTTTTTTTTTTCTTTAGTTTGTTTTAGAGACTCTACAATCTAAAACCTATTATTATTATTATTATTAAAAACAAAAAAAACAAAAAATCTCAAGTAAAGGCTTCTGCAGTCCCAATTAGCACCACACTTAACACCCTGCCTCTCTCCCTATGACAGCTGGAATAGGCTCCAGCACATCCGTGACTCTCAATACCGTTGGATATGAAATACATTACTTATCTTTACTTTTTAGGAAAAAAAAAACGTGTATGTGAGAGAGAAACAAGTTATTTGTCCATACTGAACTGCCAGTATAATCAGCAATTGAGATCATGGACCCACCTTCTTTATACTGATACTCCTTGTTGGTTGCTGTCTGCTCGGAAGGGTTTGGCTGAATGTTTTCAGCATCCAGCTTGTCTTCTTTGTCCTCCCAAGTTAAGTCAGTGTCCTCTAACGCTGCAGGAAGTTGGGTTTCAACTGATGTTGCTGGAACAACCTCCGGCTCTGGTTGTATAACTACTTTGTCCTGAAACATTAGTGAAAAGACGGGGATGGATAAACGTTACAACATCACACACTTACCAGTAATTTCTTTGTATTTATGCACGTCAGTTCAACGTACACCCACCTCTTTAAATGCGTCCAATAGATCTCCCACTGCCTCCTTTTTGTTAAAATCCTTCATTTTCCTCTTTTTCTTTGGCACAGACACTGCAGCTAGAGAAAGGTGGATATTAGTCATCATATAATATAGGGGGAAAAAAATAAAAAAATAACACACAGTGACAAAGTACCATCCTCTACAAAGTGAGCAAATTAGAGATTATAACTCAGAAATGTAGTGCATACAGTAAAAAAGTGTAAGTGACACACCTTGCATAGTAGTTTCTACAAGGGCATTGGAGACAAGCTGGGGAGGACTTGCCACTGCTTCGCGGTTATCTTTTGAGCCTGCCATCAGTGGAGATGACGTTGCTCCTACATCACGAGGCATCAGGGTATCCTCATTGGTGTCTTGGGAAACAGGTGGAACTGTTTCTTCACCCTGAGGCTGGGAAGATGCTGTCTGAGTGATCGCTTCAGCGGCAACCTCTGAACTAATGGTAGAAGCAGACTCGACAACAGGCGCTTTGATTGATTCAACAAGTGATGGAGGCGCTGCCTTATTAATGGCTTTGGAGGTTTTGATGACAGGCTGCAGACAATCATCAGGCTCAGCAATGGGGCTGTCATCACGCGCTTCTGAGCTAGTATAAAGGGTCTGTGCTTCTTGAGGTGATGGGAGTGGTAAACCATTGGAAAGGCAGAGCTCCTCAGGCTGAGCAATGGGAGACTCCAGGGGAGACCCCTGACAACTAGATGGCAACATGACTGAAGGGCTTTCTGGCACATCTTCAGCCACACCATTTGCAGAGGAAGAGAGTGTAAGAGAATTGTCCATGAAAGAAGAAGCATCCTCTGATTGTACCTCCTTCTCTCTAATCACCACATCTACCTTCTCCAGAGTTGTTGCTGTTCTTTTTGGGTTTTCCTGAATTGCAGAGCCAGGCATAGGATCAGGAAGTGGAGCAGGGTATGCAGGCACCTCAGGTGCAGATTGGGGCTGTGGGCTTAGTTCTCTGGGAGATGTGGGGGTGTATGCTATGTCTGTGATGGGAACAATGGACGCAAGGGAAGAAATACAAATAGTGCTGACAGGGCTTTCAAGTGCTTCTGATACTAAAGATGGTGTAGTTGGCTTATTGTTCGTATCAGCCTCTGTGGGAGTGAGGTCATTTTGAACAATATCAGGAGGCTGTGACGAAGGAGGCAGCAAATCTTTTTCTCCGTCATCTGGAATTATATTTTTTATTTTTTTTTAAAAAGAAAGAAAATAATTTGTAAAAATTGCCACAATATTATCACCATTCACTTCAAAAATGTTTCCATTTCATGTTACAATATCTCAATTGATGAGCTGATGAGCTTGGATATCCCCCATTTACCAAAAAAATAAGTTTGCTTGTATTTAGTTATGTTTTGTTTAATATTTCTTTTTTTGTACAATTTGGATTCTCATCAAACTGAAAGATTAACATCCTCACTGACCACGGTGTCAAACCACAGCAGGTTTTCCATTAAGCTTTTGAAAACTTGAGTTAAATTTCCTCTGCTGCTCTGAGTGCACAAAAACTGTTGTCGTACAGATGTAGTGCTTGTCTCTGATTTTTTGGGGAGGTGCATTTATCAGGGTTCTTGCAGGAATCACTCAGTGGAATTTTAGACCTTTTTTATACCTTTTTAGACCACTATAAGAAAAAATTTAGACCAACTTCACGACCAACCGAAGACAGAAAAAAAAAAAAAAAAAAAGGAGGGGGGGAGACGACGACGACATATTTGATTCTCAAAACCATGTCAACTTGCAGGGCTCTACACTAACTTTTTTAGTACTAGCACTGGTGCGAGTAACATTTTTAGTTGCTCGCACAGCACAGGATTTGGTCGCACCATTTTTTGTGGAGGTCTAGCATGACCTTAGGCAAACGCAACTCTATATATTTGCAAAATATTTGATTGGAACACGAGTTTTGCCTGCAACATCAGTGGCTATCAAAACATACGATTCATTTAAAATATTCAAAACTTATAGTGACATTTGTTGTTTGTAGACAATCTTACAACACCACAAATTTTTACGGTATCTTCAAACATGTTAAAAAACAACAACAAAAATGTCTTCTATAGTTTCATATATTGCATCAATTATTTAAATAGACCGCAACAAAGGGCTGGGCGATATGACTGAAAAATGTATCAGTTTAAATATTTATTAGTCGTTATTATATTATATGTCGTTATAATAGTTTTTTTTTCTATTCAAAATAAGGATCAATAAAACGGCTGATAATTTGAAATATAAATATTTAACCTTTAAAAAGACAAACAATATGTGAACAGTGTGAAGTATTTCAGAAACGTAAAAATTTGAGACATGAAACAAACCTTCCGTTTAGCCAAAAGATTTTTTTTTTTTTTAAATCTGAGACACGATGATGACCACGGAATCACTGCTGTTTGCTTTTTTTTGTTTTGTTTATTTGTTTGTTTGTTTTTTGCTGTGGTTCATTTTGAGTTTGATGACGTCATCGCGGGTACGTCTCAGTTCTCCTATCTGCTTGTCATGCTAGTTGTGTACATTGACAGGAAAAAAAAAAAAAAAGAGATGTGCTTTTGGTGTTGGCTGTGGGATATACCTGTGTGAAGTTTGAATCCATGCATTGTTAGTTATTGTTTTGAGTCGCGCGCAGTACCAACACCGGGACATACAAGTGCACCGAGAGGACTCCATAGCCAACTACTGTAAGCTGCATGTTGACACTCGCTGTGACGCGCGCGCGCGCGCACACACTATCCCGTGCCGCAAGTTCGTCGTTCACCACCCTGCCTGTTTGTTTTGGTCCCGGTAGTGTTAGCTTGACATGTTGAGCTCGGGATGTCCGCAGAAAGCAACAACGATAATTCCTCCCCCTTCTGGTGTCGTATCTCGCCACGCGTCACATCTCACCAAACATCTCATTTGCACCGCCCCACGTACCTTAGCTCCCGCCCGCCTGAACTACAATCCAAACACACCCCTTCAAATGTCTCCTTCACTTTGAGCACGCAAATAACAGAAACAACGCAACACGCACATTTTTTTTATTCTTTCTTTTTCTTTCTTTCTACAGAACAGACACTTTTTGGAATGTAAGGAGCGGATGTAAGAATTTTAGATTTGGGTAAATTAAATTTTAGACCTACGATGAAAATATGGCTGGTTTTTAAGCCATTTTAGGCCTAAAATTTAACTTTCTGAATTTTAGACTTTTTTTTTTTTTTTTTTTTTTTTTTTTAAGACTTTTTAAGACCCCGCGGGAACCCTGATTTATATGCATTTTGAAGTTACCAATATCAGATATGTACACATGTCCAAAACGGTACACAAGTGTCAACACACCAATTTCTCTCACACGATTATTAATTAAGTGCATGGCTTAATTTACACAATCTATTAAATTGATTGTAATCTCTAAGGGGCAATTCAGTTTACGCTCTGCTTTTCTGTATATATTTTGTGTGGCACATCACACACACAGGGTGGGTTATCTCGATCACATTTTTTTTTTCCACCTGAGTCCGAGTCACCAGATATAGAGACCATTACCATGGCAATGTACAAAGGACCTAAATACAAAGTGCATCCAAATAGTCATTTCTTTTTTAACAAAACATGACACTTTTTATATGCCACTCGGGTTATTTTGAGACAGATTTCCGAGATGTACTGCTAGCTAAACGGCTAAAAACAACATGTTGGCTAAGATGCACTTGTTCAAATAATTGATTATTTTCATATACTTCTATTACAATTCTTAACTTTTGTGCTGCTGGAAAATAAAACTAGAGACCCCAACGAGGCTTTTGGTACCTTCCAAGAGCAGTTTTCTATTAATCCTAGATTGTCAGATTGTGGCCATATCACGATTGTAGCAATGACTGTGGACCACGACATATTACCCTCAATATCTTGATGCCGTGCTCTCAGTGGACTATGAGTTTTGTTTTCAGATACAATTTAGTGAATCATAGAAAATCCTGCTAGATCAACTGAACTAAATTACTGGGTTAACCTGAGTCTGATGTCATTCTGATTTCATGTCACTCCCCTCAAAAGGTCTCTCTACAGGTAGTAGCTGAAAAGTCTTCACAGGCCTTTTAGTTTTGTATAGTACAAATATAGATATCATATAGTGTATATATATATATATATATATATATATATATATATATATATATATATATATATATATATATATATATATATATATATATATATATATATATATATATACTTGACCGGTGCAATCTGGGGAGATTTTTTGGCATTACAATTCACCATGGATTTGAGTACAGCAGTGTCTGTACATGGACCTCACCTGGTCTAACCTGTGCTGGAGCAATAACAGCTGGGGTGCTCTCACCGTTGGCCTGGACCAATCCTGTGTCTGATCCAGATATGGGAGTCTGTGCAAACATAAGAATCACAATTTTTGCTGTGATGACAGCAGAACACAAACTAATCCAAAGCATATGCCAATTTCTCCCACAAGATTATTAATTAAGGCATGTCTATTAAGAAAAAAATATAGATAGCGAAGAAAAAAAAAACCCTGCTAATGAATGAAACCATCTTTGAAAACAAAACAAAAATTGTAAAGTCAAATGTACCTGTGGTGGGGTTGGGGTCGAGCCACTATGGCCTCCTGACATGATCTCCTCTGTGATGTCTCTGCCTCCTCGGTTTGGGTCTCTTATTCTGATCTATGGAAGACAGAGGAAATTAGGTGCCAAATGATAAAAGTTATGCAAACTCAACAGAAAACAAATAACGAAAAACGCTACATACACTACATATTTGAGTTGGTCTACAATATTCTCAGGGTAGCATAGTCGTATTTGAGACAAGAATCACTTCTTATCATGTACCGGTATGTATTATCTTGAGCTTTTCCTGCCTGTCCTATGACTCGTGAGCTTTACCACTCATTGAACATTACATTTAGCTCATTCTAACATGCAGAACACTAATCCAACTCCCATACAAACTTCTACAGTATATCATTTGTAACTGAAATATCACACAAAAATCCATCGCATGCTCGGTGTCTGTGAAAATTTTAGCCTTTCATTGCTCGACTGCTTGGAAGAGGAAAACATGGAAGTGTAATCACTCTCACATTAAGTGCCACACAAACATTTTTGAAACACTCCCTCTCCCCCTCTCTCTCTCTCACTCACTCGCTACATGCTTATTCCAGCAAGTCAGCACTGCCATGGAACTGGTATGAGCCAGAATGCTACTAAATAAAGTGACGTGCATAGTCATGAGACCAAAAGGTCAAACTTGAGCAAATATGCACAACCAAGTCTCCCCTCTAAAGGTGTGACTCAAAAAACAAAATGGTTGTTTACCGTTACTAACCTTTGTCAGGCCCAGTCCATTGGTAGCTATTCCTAACAGAGTATTCTCATCCCTGGAGTCCAGTGGCTGTTCCAGCCAGTTCCAGGCTTGACATTAAACACCATAAAGCAGGCGTGTGGTGGAACCTTTTAGCTAATCTTAACTGTCCCAGGCTGAGAACAGAACAGAGGAGGGCAGAGCTGTGTTGTGCCGTGAGTAGACTATAGGAACTTCACTCCCTCACTCATTTGATGAACAGAACAGGGAGGAGAGAGAAAAAAGGATGGCCACTGGCCTTCTAAAGCTAAGGCATTGGAATGTGCAACTCCCGCCCACAGAGACTAACAGACAGCTAAAGGGGCCCACGAGAGAAGTAGGGGAGGGAGCAGTATGAAGGAATAGGAGCATTTCAAGAGAGGCAAGGTTGTAATCGAATGAGCTACTACTCGCAAAATGAACCTCCTTGCTCATTCTTCCTCATTCTGAGCCGACATGCTGCAAACTTACTCAAGAACAGCCGAAACCAGCAGAAGAGGAAGAGGGAGTGCCACACAAATCAGTAGGGGAGGGGGGTATAGTTGGCCACGTGGAGCTGAGCAATGTGCTGACATGTCCCACAGCCCCTCCCCCTCTAGTTTTTCCACTTTGACATCAAGCGAGAGCAAGACAGATGAACGCAAGTGAAGAAAACAATTAAAAAGCTATCAATTTCGCATGCAATCAGTGAGTTGTCACATAAATTGAACTAAGACTAAAATGCACATTTTTTCTGTGAGTGAAAATAAATTTAGCTTGAAGCATATGCACAAACTCAAACCATTGTCAGACATTATTTCCCAAATGCCCCTTTCTCATGGTTGTTCCTGGACTAAGTCAAAGTCCAATCACAGGCAACCCCAGCCACTGATAAGCAGCTAAAAGTAACCCAGTCAAAGTCTCAAGCCAAAAGAACATAGCTCAACGCAGATATAGATAGTTATCGTGTGAGGTCACCACGTCGTGCGTCCACCATATTTTTTGGTTTTCTTAGCAAATGGCATGGTGCGCGGCATCGCGTGCTTGTAAATTTCAGCAAACAAGTGTTCCTTTTCATAACCAATATGGTTGTTTCGTGTTGGGCACATGGTCGTACAAAGAAAGCTGACAGAACCTGTAAATTGGGATTCTATTCCATTCCAAAAATTCGAGCACATGAAGGTGATTTCACTAAATCACGCCGCAGATTGTGGTTAGCCAGTGTCAAAAGAAAGATGAACCCACAAAATACTCCAAGATCTGGTCAGATAACTTCATCACAGGTTAATTACTTTTCCTTTTAACATTTCTTCTTCTACTAAGCATGTTTACATTGTGCTAGAGCTGTCACATGATTATAATTTTTAATCAGATTAATCACATCTTGCAATGTTGATTAATAATGATTAATTGCTCAATTAAAAAGGCTTTTTCATCAACATTTTTTGCCCGCCAAATTTAAAGAGCACCTGCTATGTTTTTTTTTACATGTACCGGTAATGTTATGAGGACGTCTTCAAAAAATTTTATCCACTGCACATGCTCCTCCTCCTCTTGTTGTAATCAGTTAATTACTTGCATAATTTAAAATGGAAGCAAATGACCCTAATAGTTTGACATGAAAAAATATTCTGAATGGCATATGCAAACATTTATTAAATGCTTTACTTGAATGCATGTAGTTATGTTATTGCTCAAGCACAACCTGTGCTACCTTTAAAAGGAACCCCGGCTGTCATGACAAGTTTGCTCTATATAATTTATTTGGTTGTTACTAACATAACTATGAGATTCATTTTTCAAAAATCATTTCCATTTTAATACATTTTGCAGAAACATTATTATTTACGTCACAACACATTCAGTGCGTAGTGACGTAGAATGGCGGTGGTTCTCTGCCGAGCAATGTGAAACGTCTATCAAGAAAGCAAGGTAAACCTCGTAGCCTTGGGATGAGATCCTGCCCCAAGTGGACGAGTTCAAGTATCTTGGGGTTTTGTTCACGAGTGGGGGCAGGATGGAGCGGGAGATCAACAGGCAGATCGGTGCAGCGTCTGCAGTGATGCAGATGATGTATCGGTCCGTTGTGGTGAAGAAAGAGCTGAGCCGAAAGGTGAAGTTCTCTATTTGCCAGTCGATCTAGGTTCCGACCCTTACCTATGGTCACGAGCTGTGGGTCGTGACCGAAAGAACAAGATCAAGGTTACAAGCGGCCGAAATGAGTTTCCTCCGCAGGGTGTCCGGACTCTCCCTTAGAGATAGGGTGAGAAGCTCGGTCATCTGGGAGGGACTCAGAGTTGAGCTGCTGCTACTCCGCGTTGAGAGGAGCCAGCTGAGGTGGCTCGGGCATCTGGTTCGGATGCCTCCTGGACACCTCCCTGGAGAGGTGTTCTGGACACGTCCCACCGGCGGGAGGCCCCGGGGATGACCCAGGACACGCTGGAGGGACTATGTCTCTCGGCTGGCCTGGGAACGCCTTGGGATCCCGCCGGGGGAGCTGGTTGAAGTGGGTGGGGAGAGGGAAGTCTGGGTTTCACTCCTAAAGCTGCTGCCCCCGCGACCCGACCTCGGATAAGCGGTAGAAGATGGATTGATGGAAATTAATTAGTTAAGGCTATAACTTTGACAGCACTATATTGTGCACATTGTCCGTTCCTGTCTAGTCTAGTGCTTGCATGCTAAATCCCTCAGTTGTAAACAGTACCCCCGCGCCACTTTACAATAAGTGGTTGTGTGAAGCACAAGTGAGCACAAGTGAAAGGGATTTCTGTTATCAAACATATCTTCTGTAAAAGCGCGTGCACACATGCAAAACATTATGCCGGGGTATTTTAATGAGCACAACTGTAGTTTCCATGAGTGCATGTAAGCTAAGCTAGCTACGACCTAGCTACGACCTAGCTTAACAATCACTAGCAACACATTGAAGTTCACGGTCATGCGTTGCACTTCACACACTTATCCACAACACAGCTGATTGATTGCCCCCATTTATTTATATGCATTTAGTTGTTCAAAGATATACGCACCCTTCGTGTTTATAAGGTAGTTCATGGTGTTCCATGTATGTGACCGGCAGCTGGCGTCATGGCGTGTAACTTTGTCAATTTTTGAGGTACGTCCATGTATTATATATCATTTTAAAGGGAATTACGTGCAGAATTTGAATATTTCAAAATCTCAATTTTGATTTTTTGGCACATGAGGACCCTTAGTTTTGCCAGAGCTGGTCACAAATAGTCAAGAAAAGAAAATGAATTGCACGAGGTGTGTCCAAATATATAAATATATATTGGGATTGTATTTTGTACTGTCGTGTCATGTGAAAATGAGTGTTGGTGTGACAACAAAAAAGTCCTTATTTGTATACTTGAATTTTGAGGAAAGGAAAATTCTTTAAATGCTTGAAAACTCAGCTTTTAATATGACTTAAAAGGACAGCGAGAAATTAAATTAGTAATAAAGTAACATAAGAATATACTAAAAACATAATAATAATAATAATAAAATTTAAAACAAATGCTGGATGTTCCCGCGCGATTTGGCCTCTTAACTAAGCATTACAAATCTATCCACAATACCTTTTAAATTGTAAATATAGTTCAGCGTTGTTGTAAAACATTATATTTATTGTATATACTGTATTTTTATGACTTTGGCGAAGACCGGCGGGCACATCCGCCTCTCGCATAAAACAAGGAAATGGGCGTGTGCCACGGCGTTGCTTGCTGCGTTGCTGTCGGCCAATCAGATGACAGGTGCCCCGCTAGTCCCCCGACGACCGGCGTTCCAGAACCACTGCCTAAAGGGTTCTAAACAGCGGTTACAACTGAACCGCTCGGCCCGGAAAAAGTCCCATGGAGACGGCCAACATCCGGGGACAAAAAATGCTGCTTCGTCCGGTGGAAAAGCTCCAAAAGTCTCCAACTGCTGGACATTGGTGTAAAGTTGGCGTTGAAATAAAGTTCTGGCCAGCCTTTGTGCGCTGGATAAGAGATGGCGAACACACGTTCACCCAACTGGGAGGCAGCGTCAGGAGAGTACGCCACCCTATGTGAATAGATTGTGGACGCCTGGGCTTGTGAAAGCCGGCATCATTGCTAAACATTGCAACGAGACTGACTCCGATAATAGCGAGTGGGGACCTGGCATGTTTGAAGGAGAGATTGCTCAGCTGTTCAATTTGGATACAGAAGATAAGGACGTTGATGGATTTGTGAATGAAGACTTATTAAAAAAAAAAATAACGTGAGTACAATCATTGTTAAAATCGCTGAAAAAAGTATAATTGATTCTGACGAAGCTTGCTCTATTGCTGTCTATTCAGACTTAGCCTGAAGTTGCTAGTTCAAGTCCTCGTTATTCCAACTGGGACTGGTTACTGGAAAAGTATTGAAATTCCAGTTGAAGTGAATAACCCCAATTGGGGTATAAATAATTAAATAACTGGATACATTTGTTGGGGGAAAAAAAATAGTTTTGACAGTGGTCTTCCAAAAGTGATTCTGTCAGAGTGACGGCATTAATAGAACACTAACCTGTTTGCGTTCCCTTTTGGTGTGGATGTGTTGCGGAAGCTGTGATGATGGCTGCTGATGTTGTTGAGGGGCAGGGTTCATGATGACAGGTGGTGCCTGCACTGTGGGAGTAAACTGAGGCTGTGCTGGATAGTAGGCCCCAGCTGTGGATCAGACAGAACACTATTAATCAAAACATACAAGCTTAATTCAACAATTGTGAAATGGCACTAAAATAAACCCGGCACAGACACACAAAGGAAGTACACAGCAACACAGTCATATAGACAAAATCATTCATGTGAGGCACATTTTGAGGGGAGGACAACATTTTATCCTAATAATTTACAATACAACAGCTGCAGTTTATTAAACACTGTAGGTAACATGTCATTACAATGGATTGAGGAAAGCGCATAACTTTTTTTTTTTATGTTGTTTTTAAACGTAAAAAAAGGGATAATATTCCAGTTAAGAAGCCTCAAGAAATCTGGGAATTTGGAAAACAACTTAATTTGGTGAAAACATTTAAATTTCACTTGAAAGATTCTGAAAATGAACAATGGAAAATTTTGACTTTGCTGTGCTGGCCAAAGAAATCTTAAAATCTCCAGGGGAAAAACATAAAAAATGGAAAGACAGACAGACATAGGCTGCTTTTCAGACTTCTGAGGACAAAAGAAGATGACAGGAGGTAATAAACACGGAATCCTTTAAACAATCACCCTGCTCAGTCACCATAAGACATCTAGTAGGAATTTGGAAAAATACAAGCCAAAATAAAATGACTGTCACCTGCTTCAAACCACAATGGATGACTTCTTGTTCCATTTCAAGCATTTTTTATTGAGACTGTTTACATTCTTTTATTATAAACGTAACTAATTTCAGGCATTTTTCATTGAGACTTTTTACATTCTTTTATTATAAACATAACTACCAAATTTCGTGTTGATCAATGAAACTGGTGTCTATATTATTCAAACATTTCTGGAGGGTGCTACTGAATGCCTTTTGTAGAGTGTTGTTGGGGCTCTCAATAATCGACTGATTTTCATCAGGACATGCACAGTAATATTTTAACGTTACTAAACTACTGGACACTTTATATTGCTTTTTTATTAAATTAAATATACATGAATGCCAAAAAAAAATAGGATTCTGGTTATGATTCTACTGCAAGTCTGAGGCTTTGCATTCCCCCATGCTTGGGCTCTTTAACCTAAGGTTAAGTGAACCAGACCTATGTGTCTTAAAAATCAATAAATATGCCATGTTCTGTTTTGATATCATGCTGGGAGTCAGCACACATCTATCACAGTTTGTCACTTTGATTAGCCCAAAACAATGTTGGTGGTAGTAGTCTCATGCTTTGGGGCTGTTTTGCTTATCTCAGTTACTTCTTATTTCGCATACATCCAATTTATTTTATTTTTTCAATTTAGTTGTACAGGTTATAAGACAGGGCGGCACGGTGTAGGAGTGGTTAGCACATGCGCCTCCCAGTTCTAAGGACTCGGGTTCGAGTCCAGGCTCCGGCCTTCCTGGGTGGAGTTTGCATGTTCTCCCTGTGCCTGTGTGCGTCTTCTCCGCGCACTCCGGCCTCCTCCCACATTTCAAAGACATGCATGGCGGGTTGATGGGGCGATCCAAATTGTCCCTAGGTGAGTGTGGATGGTTGTTCGTCTCTGTGTGCCCTGCGATTGGCTGGCAACCAGTCCAGGGTGTACCCTGCCTACTGCCCAGAGCCAGCTGAGATAGGCTCCAGCACCCCCCGTGACCCTTGTGAGGAATAAGCGGTCAAGAAAATGGATGGATGGAGGTTATAAGACACTGTAATGGTGAAAAAGACTGTTAAATGATTAATCATGGCCTCAATTTTTAGTATCACAAAAACCTGGCTTTTGAACAGATGCGTGTACATTTTTGCATCCACATATACATACAACTTACTAAGTCTTGTAAAACATTATATGTATGCTTGTTGTAATCATTTAAGTTTCTGCCAAGTCCCATCATATTTGGAGTAAAAGGGCAAGTTAGTTTTCCTTCCCCTAGATCAGCTTAGAAGTGCACATAACTATATCTTACAAGAAGCTCAGCTTTGTTTTGAATCTTACATTGAAAATATTTAATATATTCAGAGTTTAAGATGCAATACTATTAAGAATACATCGCCGTTTATATTAAAACATTTGGGTCTGAAAAAAAAAAGTGAATTAATTAATAGGAGTTCTAAGCATAATTACAAATACCAGTGCCATCTTCAAAGTGTGTAACTGTATCTGCATGCAATCTTAGAAAAGTACGAGCGCACCCAGGAAGCCAATAGTGAAGGTAGGCCTTGTCTAGGTTATGACACAGATTCTTTTTCCACATAAAGGTTGAACTCCACCAACTCTGCCACCTTATTAATAAGCTTGTTTATATGTTTGGGAATTAAAGCATAAATAAATTGAAATAATTTACTTAAATAACCCCATTCCACTGTTTAAAAAACACCCACACACTACAAGTTCAAAGTACCTCTGCTAGCTCACCCGGTCAATAATGTCAACAAGACATGTTCTTCATTGATATTAGCCTTGTAAATGGCCTCAACAGTTCAGTGTCACCTCTTGCTCAAAGGCAAGGAAGTATTGGTGTACAAAATGTTCGAACTGAAGAGGCCTCTCTTTCAGCTCAGCAGTAACTACACACTCCGACTCTCCACCACTGTAAGTATTACAGTCCAACTCACATTACGGAGTCTGCATTGTTGACCAAGAGCAACACAGCCTAAATATAGTCAAAACCCACATACGATAGTTTGCAAGAGGGAGGGAAGGACAGACCAAGAGAGACGAAGAGCATGCTCACAACCAGAAAGCCAGAAGAAGGAATGTAACTTTTCTTGGACAGTGTCCCAATACTGTAAAAAGAGGCATGAGATATGAGTCATTAAACAGGCGCATGAGCAGCTAAAGGGTGGGTTGTGGTCTCCACAGAGAGATTGTTAATCTCGACGACACCTACCCTGAGAGTCATCCCCTTCGTGAGACCCGCGATTCCCCATGTTGAACGTCTACCCAAGTGCAAAATTGCATATGGACGGCAAAAGGGAGAGGTGGGGTCTTTTCAATGCCCTTTTTTTTTTTTTTTTTTTTTACTTCTTCCTGCCCCCCTACAGGTGTCCACTCAAAATGATTTCTTTCAGTGTTGAGTTCTGCCTCTTCCAGCATGCCTCACTTTACTCCTCCCTCTGACCTGAGCAGCTCCTTCGATGCCAGACTTTTACACTTACAAGTATAAGTGAAGGAAGGAGTGTGACAGCGGGACATTCCTGCATACTGCAATAGGAATAGCAATTACAACAGATAAAGAGAATTTTTTTTTTCCCGATTACTTTATCACTGTCGTGCAATATTTTCTGTACATTAAAAATACAATGTGCAATCCATCTATCACAGTGTTGCCTTTCATTTTCCCTCTACCTCCCTCCCTGTCTCCTTCAAGCCTCAACTCTAGGTGGGCATTAAGACCACAGCAACTCTGTGGTAAAGCAATACAAAGGGTTATATTGGTGTGTCACACAATTACATTTAGACCCACTACTGTCACCGTGGAACAAACCCTGGTGACAGGACAAACCAATGTGGCGAACAGTAAAGACAATTTAGCTATGAGAAAGGAACTGACAAGATCTGAGATACAGATGCAAAATGGATTGAAAAATGTGATTTAAAAAAAAAAAAAAAGTGATGTTCTGAAAGCAGATATTTAAGGAATTATTCATTAATTCAGGCGGACGTTTCTCATTCAGTGACGAATTTTAGGCTTATAAAAGTTCGAGATTTTTTGGGATGCAAAAGAAAATCACTTCCATTACAGACTTTGATGCCAATTAAAGAATCAAGTGAAAAATACAAGAAAGAATGTCATTGGCCTCCATTGCAAGAAAATATAACCTCTTTTATTTAAATGGGTGTAAATAAAATAAACAAAATTAAAAACCAATTATTTAGTTGTTACACAGCATTACAAATCTTTAGTATGAGCTATTTTACACAGTGCTAACTTATTTATTTTTACATATAACAGTATAACTCCAGAGCAATCAGTGATGTACCTGTCCTGTACTATTTTAGGCTTTATTCAATTTAGGCTGTGTTGCTCTTGAAACTTATACACCGCTATAATATACTGTGTACTGTATACGTATATACTTGTGTGTATATATTTGTGTGTATATATTAGCGTTGTCAAAGTTAATGTGTTAACTACCGTAATAACTTAATCACAAAAAATGAATGCAGATTTATCACACTTAATTTGGACCGCAGATGATTCTTTAGCTTGACAGCAGATGGCTACGTTAAAGGTAGCACAGGTTGCGTTTGAGAAATAAACATAAGTACATGCATTAAAGCAAAGCATTAAATAAATGTTTGCGTTTGACATTCAGAATATTTGTTCATGTTAAAGTATTGGGGTTATTGTTTTTTTATTTTCCATTTTAAATTATGCAAGCAATTAACTGATTAGAAAAAAAGGATAAGCATGTGCAGTGTATACATTTTTTTGAAGACGTCCTCATAACATTAAATGTCTAAAATAACATGCGCTCTTTAAATTAGGCGGGCAAAAAATTTTCATAAAAAAGCCTTTTTAATTAAGTGATTAATCGTGATTATTCAAAATTCTAAGATGTGATTAATCTACATTAAAAAATTTATAGTTTGACAGCTTAGTACATATACACAAATATTTTTCCTCATGTGTGGAGCAAGTCGTGTTTAAAAAAATGCTAACATTATTTTTAAAAATGGTGTATGTGTACCCCTCTACAGGAACCAATCGGGATCAGCAGTCAGGAAAACAACCCGGTCTTTAGGAACAAATTTGCAGGCAGTGGCCACAGACCTTGTACTCTACCTTTTAGTCCAGTCCATCGTTGTTGTTTTTTTGTTTTTTTAAACTTCTGCCAGTAACATTACACTAACATACTCTCAACACTGCAGCATGACTGTCTTGAAACTACTTTGCGTCAGGTTGGGCAAGGCATAGCTCAAAGTCTTAGAAGTTATTTAAGCTCATCACTCATTATGATGGTCACCAGCCATTATGATGTCATAGTATATTATTTGAAACAGACCAATGCAAAACAAACACACAAAACAAACATGGACCTTTCTGTTTTGCCAGAAGCAATCACACTCAGTGATGGTAAGAATGGTTTATATCAAAAATATTTTGTATACCTCATGTAGGGCAATACGGTAGAGCCTAGTAGCACCTCACAGTTTGAAGGTTTGATATTTGAATGTCAATCATGTGGCGTTTACATGTTGTACCTCGGCTTGCGTGGGTTTTCTCAGTACTCCAACTTCTGCTCACATTCCGAAAAATGTATGAATACGTTAATATAAGACATGCTGTGTGCTTCTAGCAGCAAACAATAATGTTGATGCAGTTATTGCAAATAAGGGTTATACCACCAAATACTAAATGTTATTCACTTCAAGTTAATTTAATGATGTTTGTTCCAATACATTTGCCCGCATGAAAAGTGGTTGAAATGTATTCTGTCCTGAGTTGTTTACGTCTTGTTGTAAATGTCATGAAATAAAAGATGGAATGTAAAAACAATGTTTTTGACCTTGACGTTTCTATACTTTTGGAGGGGCGCTGTAACTACAACTTGTACTGCAAGCTTGAAATTAAAAGAATAGCTCAGATGTATGTGTTGGGAAGTGAGCATTTTAATGTGTTATGCACTGACACTCAACAACCTCTGGAGGGAGCAACTAAACCTGGCAGAGGTGAGAGAACCACGATTGCAGTGTGTGAGTGGATGAGTTGATGACACTCCAGCCACTTACCATAATTACCATATTCAGCCGGGCTTGTGCCTGGGTAGAAACCTGGAGTTCCAGCTGTTACAGGGAATTGCTGAGGTGTGGCCACATAGGTTGGTGAACGGTACTTCATTAAAAAAATTAAAATAAAAAAATCAGGGGGAGATAAATTGCAATAGGAAAGTGATTCATGATTATAGGCACAGTATGCAAATGCATATATGATTAGATCAGCACCAATACTGTACGTCTGGACTCATATCAGCACTGAAACTGTATTTCTGTACCTTAAAGTCATAATAATGCTCCGACACCACAACACATATACCACTTAACCAGCCTGACAGTATACCTTCCGGGCAGGTGGAGCAGGAACGATGTCAGCCATATAGATATACTTTAAGGTAAACACGGACGACAGCACTAAATCCGATATGTTCTTCAAAACGGATGATCGGCCCTGCCTAGGCGGCGACAGAAGTGGTTCCTCCCCCCGCAGGTTTCGGCTGTGGGCCATCCAGCAAGCACAGAGATTCTCAAGCACCCTCACATGCCCCACTGCATAATGCTCTGCCCCTGCCGAGCCAGCAGTGAAGACATCATGAAGCCACAATGTAGGAGGGCCAGGCTGGGTGGCCAAGCGAGCGCAGCGGCGGGTTTTTAGTTGTTAAAATACCAGTAATGACGGGAGTATTACTCTAAAAAGTGTTATATTTCGGCTTTACATAATCAGGATTTTTGGGTCTGATCATCAATCAGTGAGTTTAAGTACACCAATTACCAATCTGATCACAAGTTGTATCAATATGTCTATTTAAATAACTTGTTCATTTACTGTATACACTTGGGTAGGTGTGTAGTTCAATATAAACAATGTATTCATTAAAATTAAAACTAAATAATCCAGTGGGAATCTTTTCAAAATTATTACAGTGAAGAAAGTGGATGTATGAGTCGTAACTACTGCATCAGAATCAATTCAAGTGGGACACTGACACTGTTGTCTTATAGTAGGGTTCACCAAGTCCATAAATCAATCGCTGTGCCAATGTTGCTGTCGCTTCCCGTTAAGTCTTTATCCAGAGTTATCCAAAACTGAAATGATCCTGATGGACTGTACATAGGCTTTGCCCAACATGGAGTGGTATTTCCAAGCAAAAATACAAATCCAACAAAAGAAACACCGAGTGTGTTATGACTAGACGTCCACTACGCCTACTGGAAAGCCGTACGGAGCAATAGTTTGAGTTGTCAATGTCTCTGATCCCACTAAAATGTATTTTCAAATGTTACTTTTGGTCATGATCATGACTTTAACTAATTTAATATTTTCATTATAGCCTGTATTAACCACACACTTTGTTTGGAGAAATAGCCTAGATTTTTAATAGTGAAGAAACTCCCTGAAAGTCTGACGTTTGGTTGAAAACTAAAGCAAGAGTTTTGCATTCCACCGCAGCCATGATGGCCATCTTCTCGAATTAAATTCAAAGACACGAGCAGTTGTGTTTGCTCATACGCCGAGCAAAACATTATAATTACGCAAAGCAAAATATTTATTATTTGAAGATGGGCTGGCAATTTTGACTTTAAAAAAAAGCTTGCGATCTGAGCTGTATTCATCATCTTTTGCTGGAAATCAATTAAAATCAACATGGCTTTGAATTGTTAGTTATACTGCATCAGTAAGATACGGTAAATCTTTCAAAGACTGTGATCTGATGTCAAAAAGTCCAAATAGTATGTATAATTTTAAAAGTCAAAATTATCAACCCATCTATAGTCAAAAACAGTCAACTTAATTTGTAGACAGCAGCCCCCCTACCCCTGGAGTTTTGCCTCTACCTGTCCTTGTATAAAATAGGCTGCCCCCTGTGGTGAGCTCGGGAATGGCAACTGTTGTCCTGGGATCATCACCATTTGGGAACCAGGGGCAGGCTGGTAGACATGGGTGGGAGTTACAGACCGAGGGGCACTACTGGGTGGAATACCTCGAGTCCCGCTGCTGGGGGGGAAACTTGTTCTATTGGTATAGTAGGACTGGAGTGCATATGGGAGAGAATCCAAGGAGGAGAACCAGAGAGAAAGGATAGAGGGGGAGAAAAAAAAAGTGAAGACAGATCAACGAGACAATACAAAGCCATATTACAGCAAGCAGAGAAAAATGAAGAGAAACACGAGATCAGAAACTGGGACAAAAGAGGAACAAATTCATTATAACTGAAATGGCCCCATTCTATTAATCAATATTAGCCCTAGGCCAAGTTAAGTATTAGGCTCCCCCAGCCTGATTGGCTGAAATTGGTTTATGAATCTGTGGTTTGACTGCATGATGATAAAAAACTGGTCTCCTCATTGATATTCTGCTGCTGACCTTGGGGCTGACTGCTGCAACCAGCAAAATGAAATCAAGCCAGAAAGCAGTGACAAATATAAATGCAGACCCCTCAAGATGGTGACAAAGGGGGAAAAAAGAAGAGGAAGAGCTAGTTACCTGGAGAGATCTGAAGCTTCCCTTTAGCAGCACAAACAAAGATCACAGAGATGCATTAACTGGAAGCAATAAGGTGGGACAGTTTGAGCAAAAAGCCCACCACAGTCAGTCAAATCAAAGAAGCCATAAACATTATCCATTCTGATCCAAGCAGTGACTTAACAAGCAGCAATCAGCGAATGATAACTTAATGGGTGCCCCAGTAGTTGTAGCAAGCAGTAGCAGTGTTCCCCAACCACCGGTCTGCAGCCCGGTTCCAGTCCGCGGAGCATTGGTACCGGGTTGCACAGCGCACAAATTTCTGCACAAGAGTATTCTTTTTTTCTTTTGAATACCCATTCTCTCATATGCTCATAATTCATTTCAATTATATGTATGTTTATAAGCTTTATAGTAACACATACAGTGCATTATTGTTCCACATTATGTTCTTTCAAACTATTTTGAAATACAGCTTAATCCATCTACTGTATATAGATAGGTTTGTGTTTGTCATTGTGCCGGCACATGGATTTCAAAGAAAACATGAGTATTCCTACCTGTCTGGCCTGTGGTGTTGGGTTCATTTGCGGGGGCGGTGGGGTGCCAAACACAACAGAAGGGGGCTGCCCAGGGGAGAAAGAGGGCTGCAAATGACAGGAGGCAATATCAACAAGACAAAAGTGGAACACATGACAGGTGAAACAAGGAGTGGAAAACGGGAATAACTTTATCAATCAACCCACACAAACTAAACTGAAGCTCCATGGAAGGATGTGATGAACATAACAGCGGCAGTAAAGTGACTTCACGCAAGTACAACTTTTTTAATATCATGCTTATGGATGTCCATCACTGGGCAATGTTAGCTATATTAAAAGGAATTACATATACATTCCATATTCAAGATCGGCATTAAATAGTCAGTTAGTTGTATCAAATTGTTGATTTTTGATTGATTGAGTTATTGAACATATAAACATACAAACAAACAGCAGAGAAACAATAATTAAAAAAGAAAAGAAGAAAAGAAAAAACAAAAAACAAACTCATCATAGTTTACATGTTCATAAGGGAGTAGGAAGAAGTTAAAAACTTATCTAGTCCTACCTCTCATACATTATACATTTAAACTTATTTCATTATTAATACAATACTAGGTTAATATTTTTAAAAATAAAAATAAAATGATGCGTGCATTATCCAGCAACATATGTACATGAAAGTCCTAGACATATACCATAATACATTGATAAATCATATACTCATACTCATTATATACAATTTTTATGCTCTTATTTGACATAAGTAATTTTTTTTGTGGCTAATTGTGTGTACAGTGGACCACTTCTATCCGTGGGGCAGGGCTCTACACTAACTTTTCCACTACTAGCACTGGTGCGAGTAACATTTTTAATTGCTCGCACAGTACAGGATTTAGTCGCACCATTTTTTGTGGAGGTGTAGCATGACCTTAGGCATACGCAATTCTATATATTTGCAAAATATTTGATTGGAACACGAGGTTTGCCTGCAACAGTAGTGGCTATCAAAACATACGATTCATTTAAATATTCAAAACTTATAGTGACATTTGTTGCTTGTACACATTAATCTTAAGACATCACACATTTTTACAGTATCTTCAAACATGTTAAAAAAACAACAAAAATGTCTTCTATATTTTCATATATTTAATCAATTATATGAATAGACCGCAACAAAGGGCTGGGCGATATGACTGAAAAATGTATCAGTTTAAATATTTATTAGTCGTTATTGACAGTTATAATTGTTTTTTTTTTCTATTCAAAATAAGTATCAGGAAAACAAAAGGCTGATAATATGAAATATAAATATTTAACCTTTTAAAAAAAACACAAACAATATGTGCACAGTCAGAAACATAAACATTTGAGACATGAAATAAATCTACCGTCCAGCCAAAAGAAATATGGAGCCAGCTTATAGAACAATAAATCTATCAAACACATTTTAACCACTTAATATAGCCAAAAAATATTGCCAAAAGTGACCTTCCCTTTTATCAACAAATTTTGTTTTTTCTTTTGCCATCACATTCAGTTTTGGTTAATGTATGATGTCTTTTTTTTTTTTTTTTTTAATCTGAGACACGATGATGACCACAGAATCACTGCTGTTCATGTTTTTTTTTTTTTTTTTGCTGTGGTTCATTTTTAGTTTGATGACGTAATTGCGGGCACGTCTCAGTTCTCCTATCTGCTTGTTATGCTAGTTGTGTACATTGACAGGGAAAAAAAAAGAAAAAAAAAAGAGATGTGCTTTTAGCTTAGCTGGTGTGTTGGCTGTGGGACATACCTGTGTGAAGTTTGAAACCATGCATTGGATCGTCACGGGAGTTATTCTTTTGGGTCGCGCGCTGTACCAACACCGGGACATACAAGTGCACCAAGAGGACTCGATAGCCAAGGGAAATACCGAGATGTACGGCACGGGCTTCTGCTCCTGTCTTCAGCTGCATGTTGACACTCGCTGTGACGCGCGAGCGCGCACACTATCCCGTGCCGTGTCGTGAGCCCGGTGCCCCGCAAAAAGGTGCGTAATGTCTTTGCATTATGTTTACAACAGCCTGGGAATGAAGCGTCTATGAGCGCTACTTTGCTAGCTCTCTGTAAACATGGAAGTAGCTTGAATAGTGATGCTACTGAAACGTAAACAAAACAAGTAGAGCATGGCGCAGAGCTCTTACTCTTGTTATGAAAACCAAAATGCCGCTTCCGTGTGGAACCGGTCCGATGGAAAGCGCCATATTATAAATGTTTGTATGTAAATTGTAGTCTGCACGGTGCGCGTGACTATGCTGTGGCTGTCAGGAAGTAGCCAGCCAATCACATTGCAGCGGGTCATGTTTCACTCAAATACTATTGGATTGAGTCGGCGCATGGTGACGCGCTCTTGTTGCTATGGGAGAGCCAGGGGAGGACACGACGACTTTCGAATGTACGTTTTCAACATGAGTGCAGAGGTAGCATCAATGCACTCGCCCCGCGCGAGCGGTATTTTTTTTCACCAGCACGCACTTGAAAGTTACCCGCATTTGCGAGTGAAATGCTCGCACTGTCGAGCCCTGCCGTGGGGATAAGAGACCAAGGTGGTCAATGAATAGGGAAAATCCACATGCACTGATGCCCACATTGGGGTGGGGGTTTAAAACCATATAATTGTTCAAGAAATTGTTAATAAATATAAATAAATAAAATTATATTATAGCTTTGTGAAAAACACAATGCAGTCATCTAAATACACAAAACAGTATTTTAGAATGGTAAATGATACCAGGCATTTACCATTTTAAAATGAAGACTGTAGTCAAATGCCTTTCACCAATACATATACTGTTAATACCTTACCAACAGTTCCTTACCTGTGAAAGGCCAGGGGACGGGGCAGGGTGGAGAGTGGTGGGAGGTCCTGTTATAGGCTGAGGTGCTTTATTCATTTCATGGAGTTCTGCATTGGGAGGGGGACGTGCACCTCTGTACAAATCTTAAGAAAAGAACATAGAATTAAAGATTGAAATGTGAAAATTCGAGAATCAATGTGTCAGGTATGCAATGTTCCCTCTAAGCTGTGCAACTGCGCAATCGCGCAGTGCTCTCACCACCTCTGCCCACAGCAAATGTCTTGCAGCGCAGTAAAAAAAAAATAATCCTAAACTGCAGCTGTATTTACTATTTGTATTTTTTTTTTTTTTATATTATCTTCCTATAAACAAATGAAAACTTTATATAGTACGTGTGGTTAATGGAGTGGGAAAGTAAAATGTGACAAAAAAAGCTTAAATGCAAGGGGAACAGCCATGTCGTGTTGTGGAACGGAGCGGCTCCGTCCAAATGAATGAGCATTACGTCACTACGGTGACGCCAGCCGGCGCGCGTACCACGCACACAACATTCCCACTTCACTTACAATTTTAATTTCAGTTTGGATACGCACACAGTTGTTCTACTGCAGTTTGAAGAATGCATACATGATACAAACACTCACACTCAGCACTGACAAGACAGGGGCACGCAACCGCGCCATTCAGGAAGTCCAAATATGGGCGTAGTTTACGAGCCTCTTCAATGAGGCTCTTCACGCATTTCAGGAATGTTCTCGTTTTAATAAATTACGTTTTCCATTTTGTTTGAGTGGTCGATGTGGGCCCATATTTATAAAAATTGTTTTGAGACTTAATTATGCTTAAAATAACCTGTGATTAAAAACAAGTAAACTAGGGCTGAATCTAATCGTCTGACACATGATGTACAAGTGGTTTGAATTTTTTTGTAACATACATACATCAGTTTTTGGACAGGTGTAATACTGGTTTGGCTGCCATGTGCATGTCTGATGTTGTCAAGAGCTTACTGTATATAAATGGACTCAATTGGGTTTACATTTCACAGCCAATTTTGTCCTGATGGCCTTTGCTTTCATTTAATTGTTCATGGTTCTGACAACATGATGTAGACAAGTCTTTGAATAGCCCTCACAGATATAGCTTATAAGAGAAAAATTATATATGCGTTAATTTCATAACAATGAAATGTGCATGTAGCGCTTCTTACAGTCTTAGTAGTACAACCATATGCCATGCACGGCGGCATTTAACTGTGGAGACAGTAAATTAACATGAAAACACTGCGGGAAAACTAATATTTTCAAGTTTGGTCGGCTTAGTGGGTGGCAACGTAAGATGGCTGCCGGTGAGTTCACTTCTCGCTATGGTGATATAAGTGGCATTGTGAGTCTGTATACAAGTCCGTGGATGTCGCTCACCGTAATCCATGGATTGCTCAAGAAGTTTGCGTGAATGCACAGTCACATGGAAAATTAGAGGGAACATTGCAGGAATGCATAACTGATGCTGATTATTCCAGGTCAGAATACTTACATGTATGACTCTGTAAGAAGTTGTGATTTCAAGATTTTCTCCTAAAGACAAACACCCTTATTAGCAACAGCCAATGATTCAGTTTTGCTTTGTTTGGACATAATACAGTAAATATATACAGTACCCACTGATTATAAAGTAATTTGATAAATAATGATGTATTTAAACAGTCAAGTAGAGCATTTTTGCTTGTGTGCAATGAGTGAAGCATTCATCTGTGTATGTAGTAGACTGATGAAAAATAAACATTTTTCATTTAACTATTTTGTTAAATGTTCACCTATAGAAAATAATAATAAAATCTATACTGCCCCCTTCATATGTATGCCTGGTTATTGTGATGATATATAAAATGAAGATTAACATAAATCCTTTCAAACCTTTCCCCACCACTTATACTCTTATAACTGAGATTTCAAAACCTTTTTTCACCACTATATTCCTATAACTTAGATGTGGCTGTTCTCAGAATTAACTAATCACACAACATTCAACCCCATGTTAAATGGTAGTCAGCACCCACCTGCCACCATTTAAAATGCCTGTGATTACCCCAAAATCAGTTCCAGAAGCTCTAGTAGGCTTTTCCAAGCATTTTGTTTTACTTCCTAATTCCTAGTAGGGCTGGACAATTAATCAAAATTTAATCGTGATTTCGATGCTGGCATTTTACAAGCTTAGAAATATTATTAAAAGTGTATTAATGTGCCGAATGCCCTGGCGGGTTTGTAAGTTCCCGATGTTGTAAAAGAATGCAACATGTATGTGATTCCGCTCTCCCTGCGTCCTTTCAGCTTTTTAATGACACCGCAGTAGTGGCATACTGTAGAACTAAACACACAACAAAAAGAATTACAGTGATACCTCGGTTTACGAACTTAATTGGTTCCCAGAGAGTGCGTGTAAACCGAAAAGTTCTTCTTCCGAACATTTATTTCCCATAAGAAACCATTAAAATGAGAATAATCCGTTCCCAGGTCCCTATAAAACATAATTCTCTACTAAATAAGCCTTAAAACTACACAAAAATATACCTTATTTTTATTATTTATTTTTATTATTTTTTTATTGTATTGTAATTAAAGAAATAAATTGTACTGTATAATAAAGTCATTTTATTTTACTTTGTGATGGTAGTTCTTAAGGATGGTAGCAATGGTAGACTTACTTCATTCGTGAGCGTTTCACCGCGTAGAGTGTTTATGGAACGGTTGTCGCTCATTCGCACTTTCGTGCTCACCGGAGCGGAGGAGGTGTGTCCCTTGGTGACAAGGAAGTGGAGCACTTTAGCGAGTCAACAAGTGAGCACCGTCAACTACTTTCACCTCTTTCCTGGGACTAAACAGCCGTGGCACGATTTTCTCCTTTTTTGAGGTACGTGATGGCACTTTCGCTTTTTTTAGTGGCACGAACTCCATTGACTACAATGCAAACGCGCCGCCGAATCGCCGTCCCTCGCTGGTAAGCATTAGGCTTAACACTAGCCTGTGGTGGGGTCTTTCTCGGTCCCATAATAGCAAAAGTACACTCAAAATGTCTATCAAACACAAACCGCGTCCGCACTAAAAGAAAGGGGGTGATGAACTGGGACGCCGTGAGCGTGCGTCAGCTTCTTGTGGCCGCCACCGTGGTGCTGTTCGACCGCGTGGTTTGGTTCGTCTGCCGAAAAGTAGTTCGTCAGCCGAGACAAAATTTTCGCGAATTTAATGTTCGTGAGGCGAAAAGTTCGTGAGCTGAAGCGTTCGTGAGCCGAGGTATCACTGTACACACATTCTATATTTAAATACAAATCAGCGCTTTGTTTAAATTTTTTTTTTTTTTTTAAAAGGCACCAGTACAAATGCTAAATTCAATGCAAAATCCAGTTGACATGCTAAACGGAAATTAGCATTAACTTCTGGCCGTGATCTTCCTTCATTTAGGGGCATATTCTCCCAGGTGCTTAAATCAGAAATGGTGCGCTGCTGCACATTTTTTTTTGGCAGCACAGATTCTCCCATCGACTTTGTGTTGAGCGCCTTCATGAAATGTATGCTCTTGGATGGAGCGGCATTTAAACGAGGGCTTCCCTGGCCAAATCTAGCGATGCGCGTATTCTCCCAGAACTGAAGCATCTTTCGTTTTGCGCTTCCCCTGGAGACGGCCGCATCACACCGAGTGGCTGCTGACTCTTAGCGTTTGTCTAAAAGCACAGCTCATAACAAATAGTGGTCTTTGTGACTTAGATTTTTAAACATTTGTTTTATTTGACATTTGCTGGGAGTGAAATCCACACAAGTGCCGCTCTCGCGTGTCTGTTGCTCGGCAACTCGTAAACAATAACCACTCATTTGCTTTTTAACGATATGGAACAGCTCCAAATGAGCATGAGTACAGTAGTCTGATTAAATTACTTTGTTTCACAATATTTATTTAATACTGAATGCAAAAAAATGCATGATCCTTCAAGGTAGCCCGTTAGATGAACGTCACTGGTAGGACTGGGCGATATGGACCAAAACTCATATTGAAGTATATAATTTTAGTTATCTATGTAGATTCATGCCCCCCATCCCTGTAAAAGGCCACCTGGTTTGACCCAAACCTGCTCTGACACATTTTCCTTTCTTCTGACCCAGCAGACATATGTAGGGGTTTTCCGATCACGTGTGCTCTGGCTGGCCTTGAAGGCATTCTGTGAGATAGGGGTTTTCCGAACACGTGAGCTACACGTGCAAAATAGGCAAACTAATTGTATATTTAAGGGTAGTTACCTCTCAGTTATCAACTATTGGATGGTTGTTGCATTTTTTAGTTGATGTCTGACTGGTTGAATTTATGCAAAGCGTAAAATTCCAGATTAAACATTGCATGGGCCATCATCGCGATATCAATGTTTTTTCGACATGTTGTGCTGTCCTATGCTAGACTGGTCTTGCAGGTCGGAGATCTTCAAGAACCACCTCCCAGCTTTGTGTATCTAATCTGCGTCTGAAATGACTTCTTATGGACTGATTTCTATTTACCATTGTAGATTTGTTTGTGTTGCAATGTGTTTTTGGTGTAGTAAGTAAATGAGTGCTTTCAGGTTAGGTTTCTGTGTTTTCGTGAGTGCCGATCCCGAGACGTGGACGGTAAGTTGGTTCCAGTCTGAGTACCAGGAGTCTTCTGGTATCGTTTGTGTTGACACATGACGTATGTGTCAAAAGGGGGAATTGAATGTAAGTAAGGAATTTTTTTTATATATAATTTTCAAAATTTTACATAGTTCAACCGATTGGGAAAAGTTCTCATGTTTGATTTTTGTCTAGGGGACTTGGTGATAGCAGCTGCTGAATGGCCCGAATAGCAGCCCGTGATACCAATTGTGAGCCCTCAACTGACTCAGGTGCAACCATCAGCCGTGGGCCCCAGCCACCTCCAGCGCAACCACCAGCAGCCCTGTGAGGAGGTCCTCAACTAGCGCTCCCTTCAGCGCCTGCACCGTCATCACCTCCAGTTCCTGCTGAGGTGTTCAACTCCAACCAGCCAGGAGCAGCCGCCAAACAGCAAACGTCTACACGACCACCACCAGGCACACCTTTTTGACCACGACCAGACCCTCCACCGCCAGAAATGCCACGCCCCCAGATGAGCTTTCCGCAAACCCCCACCAGGATCACTCACCTGATGCCCCATCCAGCAGTCCCCTTATAAAAGGCCCCCTGGCTTGACCCAAAATCTGCTCTGACACATTTTCCTTTCTTCTGACCCAGCAGACATATGTAGGGGTTTTCCGATCACGTGTGCTCTGGCTGGCCTTGAAGGCATTCTGTGAGATAGGGGTTTTCCGAACACGTGAGCTACACGTGCTACACGTGAGTGAGTGAGCCAAGACCAGGTGCAGGCCATAAAAATGTCTTGTCCGCAAGATTTATGAGCAGGAAGGTACACATGAGCTTGCGTAATCATGAAGTTCATACAGAGGTCAGCTTTAAACTAGGCCAAAGGTTGCGAGCCTAAGTTTACGTGGAGTACCAGTGCCCCCAATGGTCACAAAATAGTACTGCACCAAGTTAAACTCCTATCTTGCAGTGCACTCTAGTGGCCAAAGACATTCATATGAATAATTAGGCTAATATGTAGGAGTGGGCAAATTTTGTAGTGGCCCAATACCGTTAGCTACCTTAAGATGTTACGCCCAAGGAAAAAGTTTGGGGGTGGATTCTAGTAAGGCTATAAAAACCAGTGCATCCCTTTGTTCGACGGATTTCTGATCCCTTCTGGCCAGAATATATGTCTTGTTTGTATGTCTGTGTCAAATAAATCTTTTTGTCTACAGCTTGAATCTCGGCCCGGCACTCTGTTACTTTTTTCTAAATTCTGAGTTGTTGAACTTTTCCTTTAAAGCGAATACAGGCGAAGATTCTCCTTCCGACACCCGGGATGCATAATATACGATCACTCTTGGAGAGGACAGTCGGAGCCCCCCCCCCCTCTCCCCGACATATCTCCCCTGACCGTCGGCCCGGCGGGAGGGCTAAGACGGCCTCCGCCGGGACGTAAATCTCGGTCCGGCCGTCTGCCTCTCGTCCGGGCCGACGAAACAACATTTTGGTGCGCGTGACCAGGATTTAAAAGAACCGGAAAAGAACAGGATTAAAGTTGAGTATAATTAGATTTTAAAAATAAAATAAAATGTATGTATGTATATATATGTACGTATGTATGTATGTATGTATATTAGGGGTGTCACGATTCGCCAACTCCACGATTCGATTTAAATTTCGATTTTGGGGTCACGATTCGATTTTTTTTTCGATTTTTTTTTTTTTTTTTTTTTCCGCTCCCCCACTTTATAACACAGAGGCATATGCTTCTGTAGGCTAAGGCTAGTCTATGATCATTGGTTCTATTCATTGTACAGTAAATCTTATTTCAAAAGATCGGCTACATATAGGTGATGCAATTTCCATATTATTTTTGTGTAAATTTATGTAATATATGATAATTGACATTAGGCAGGAATGATCAAATTCAAAGAATTTATTTACAATATAAAGTTAACCGTCTTGTTCTTACTGAAGTGTAAAATAAAAAATAAAAAAACAAAAACAAAAAGTCACAGTGGGTGCCTGCCATCTATTGACTGTTTTTGGTTACAACAGTGTGCTGTGCGTTCCTCTTAAAATAATGTGCAATGTGCAACAACAACAAAAAATATATTGTATCCAAAGTCATGGAACAAATACAGCCTGAACAAACTATATCCCAACATTTACAGTTGCTGGGCATACTGTAGCGTGGTTCAAGTACACTAATTAAATGTTTGAATCCAGCGTTTTCCAAGGCTGCAGGTCTGCTGCTATAAATAGACCTATGGATCTGGCGTTTCGCGCGAGCTGAAGTGTGTGGAAGTTTCACTGTAAATGAGGATGAAATAGTTGGTTGGACCGTTGTTTTCCCACTTCTAGTTGAATTTGATAAATCTAAATCTTTGTGATGCCTGCGTAAATGTCCCGTCATGTTTGTCGTGTTTCCCGTTGTTACGGCTGGCGGCTCGGGCCCGCCGCCGGCTCCGCTCCCCTAGTATGTATGTGTGTGTTTGTGTCGGCTGGTGCCCGTATAATGGTACTTCAGTTTGAATGCGCCAGCGCGACACTCTGATTGGAGGACTGTGCCAGCGCGACACTCCGATTGGACGACTGTGCCAGCGCGACACTCCGATTGGACGACTGTGCCAGCGCGACGCTATTGTGTATCCGTGTATTATACCCCTATTGGTTATTGTTGTTTCTCCTCCGTTCTGTCAGTTCTGTCAAATGCGGTTATTATTTGTTCACCTTCCACTTTCACTCCCTTGTCAAACCCCTGCCTGAAATTTCAATTAAAACTACTCAGATGTTAAAGTCGACCCGTGTTTATCTACTCTATATTTTCTGTTATTGTGTTACTTCCCTTCCCCTTGACGAGCCGGGCGTAACACCGTGGCCGAGTACAGTACGCGCACATAGCATATCTTGCAACTGTGGTCTTTTTATCGACAACGTGAACGTTGTCGACATAACTCACCGGGAACGCAAAATGTTTCCAAACTGGTGACGAGAGAAGCGGGAGCGGCTTGAAGCACCATTGCTGTGTCTGTCCGCGCTTGCCATCATGACTGCAGGAGAAGTCAGCTAACAAGTGCCGTTAGCTAGTAGCTGAATGGCTGCGTCTCATTTGCTTTCCTGGGAGGTGGCGGTGGCGGCGGTGGCGGCGGGCGCGGGGGGGGCATCGAATCGTGTGTCCTCTCTTCTATTTCGATGCTCGAAATCGTGACGTAATTTCGATCGATTTCGATAAAAAATCGAAATCGTGACACCCTTAATGTATATATGTGTATATATATGTATGCATGTATGTATGTGTGTATGTATGTATATATGTATATAGAGATAGACCGATATGCTTTTTTCAGGGCCGATACCGATTCCGATTATCGGTAGTCAAGGAGGCAGATAACCGATATTTGAAGCCGATATTCATTTGCAGTAAAAGTTAAAATGTTGGCACCAAATTTTTGAATAATGCAAACCCTAACAGTTCTTTACAATGGATTCTCACACTGCACTTTTCATTTTACATCCTTCTATCTGCAATAAGACGTTGGTGGCGGGGGGAGTTAAATGTGGGGCCAATGTGACATTACCTTTTATAGCATTTGGGATACTTGTAGTTTTATTCTATAAATGTTATATTTTTATATTTTGAAGTAATAGGAGGAACCCTGTCATTCAAAATGTGCATCAGCTGTGGCATTACTTATTACTACAGCAAAAAAAATTAAAAAATTCCATGAGAAAAACTATTCATCCCTGAACACCATACAGTTCTTGTAGACCTTATTATGATTATTGTTGTTACCATATAGACAGTTTTGATAAGCTGAGGATCTTAAATCGAGAACAGCAATATCATGCTACTCCTCTCTACAAGAGAACTGTCAAAAGACACTTCATCATGTAATTTACTGCCACTTAGGATGCCCCAATCAACGCAGAAAAAGGTAGAGTAAAATAACTTGGTTATAATAATAGTAAGAATAACTTGGTTAAACAGACATTGTTGCGGTGGACCGCTGCCAGTTTCTGCTGTTTAATGTGTTTTACACTTATAGACACGTGTGTGTATATGGGCACACTATTCTCTCACTACTGTACTGTACTGTATCACTTAATGGCACAGATGTACTTGTCTAAATAATAACTGGGCTGCAACATTGCTAATTCACATTAACAAGCACTATCTTAGCTGTCCACATGAATAGTTACTAACACACGAGAAAGTTATACAACACACCAAACATGAGCTCATTATTCAAAGTATGATGCACGTAACGAAATTACATCACTGAACATTAATTGCAGCCGTGTACGGCCGTAGATGTTACATATTAGTGGCATCCATTGAGAGGATAATGTCCCAACTGACGGCAGACATGACGTGAAAAGAGAGACAAAACGAGCAAATAAGCACACTATACTTTAGTGCACTTCTCTACTAATGCCAAACATATGGAAGAGAACACGTTCATGTAGTTAAACGGTGTTTGAGACACTTAATTTGTTACGGAGCGGACTTTAACGAGGTGCACAACGAGCTGTCAATCAAATCGACGTCGAAGCTTAAGGCACACAATGGCAAACCAGTGCGACAAATAAACACAATATAAAGTAACTAAACGCTATTTAGTGTCACTGTGGCATCTAACGGCATAATAACCGCTATGCAACAAGTAGTGGACGTGACCCAGAATGCAATGTGTGCGTCACGAGAGGTAAATATAATGACATTACTCTACTCTTAACATGGAACTAGACAATATAATAATGACAACTGTTAATATTTGGAACCTTTCTAACAAACATTATTTACTTAATTAAGTGAAAATGTGTGTGATTCCCTCCCCGAGTAGTTCAAGTAGCGAATTAGCTACTGGGTGTTAGCCTCCATGCTAAGCTGAACACACCACTGTTAGCTAGTGGGGATTCAATGCAAGGCAATGCAGCTCCATTCATATAGTGCATTTAATACACAACATAATTCAATGTGTTTAGCTTATCATGGTGAAAAGTTCAGCGGAGTCTCTTCTCTTTTAACTTACCTTCGAAGCATGTGTCTCACGTTGTAGGTGCGTGTGTGACCGTCTACTGTGATACACGGCATACACTACTGATTGGTTCTGGCTCTTGCACGGCTAACCAATCAAATGCTGCTATGGGCGTTACGTTGCTGGAGTTGGACTCCATAACAGACAGAGACGCTCTGGGCTGCATTTGAAGCGAAAAGACAGAGTTTTAAATGGATCGCTCATATCGGCCGTCAGATTAATAAAACAGACCGATACCGATATGTACCAATATGTCAAATATCGGCCCCGATTATCGGCCTATCTCTAATATATAAAATTTTAATAGTTAGAGTTATATATTGACTGTATTAAATTAAGATTGTAATGTGTAGGGCTGGAGATTTGAGATGTACACAATGCATGCATGTTCTGTCTAAAAGCTTTAGTGGATGAATGGCTATATTGTTTGTCTTCGTGTTGTTTAAGGTGCCTAAAAAATATAGAGATCTCCCGTCATAAATAGGGTTTAGGAAAAACTTTTCTTTTGACGAAGTGCCCAGGGAGGGCAATTTATGCTCTTGTTACGAGCACTGCTTAAGATAAGTCGACAGTGTGAATGTTCTGTTCAAGATGAACAGATAAAACTCTTGTTGCGAGTGCGGTTTAAGATGAGCCGATAGTGTGGATTGTTTGCAGGACGCAAAGGATAAGTCGTCATTTTGTTTTAAAATGTTGAGATATTGATAAGAAGTGTCAAGTCGTCAGCTCTAAGGTGAGCCAAATCTGTGTTCCGACCCCAGGGTGTGTCAGTACTTCTTGTTTATGTGAGGGCCTACGGGATGGCCAAAAAGTTGTATTGTTATATTTGTTAGTCCTAGGTGGACTCTCTGTGGTAATCGGGTTATTGTTTTGTGGGTTGCGTTGCAAGTTGGATGGAGATGTTTAAATTGTTGTGTTTGTGCTTTTGTTCCTTTGATTTAAATTTCTTTTCTTTTGTAGGCTAACTGTTTTTGGGGAGTGGGTAGGAGGAAGAGGATTAGTCGCTGATGTGGATTGTTGGTGTGTAATTTTGATTCTAGGCTTGTCCGGTAAACAAGGGGAAAGGTGTTGACAGTGAAAATAAAAGGGAGAGAGGACAGCTATAGTAAAGGAAGGATAAATAATGTGGAATGTTAGTTGGGTGCCGTTTTGAAGATTTATGAGAGGCTTTGTAGAAATTAAGTAAAATGAAACAAAGATTTGTCCATTGTGGTAGTTTTTTTGATAGATGATTGTTCAAATGGGTTAATTTGATTGTATAAATTAAATTGAAGATGTAAAAAAAAAAAAAATTACTTTTAAATTTTTAGATATTGATAGGGTCCAAATGGGGAATCTTAAGAGTAATATTTGAAACGTAAGTGAGGAATGATATAACTTCAGAGAGAGAGAGAGAGAGAGAGAGAGAGAGAGAGAGAGAGAGAGAGAGAGAGAGAGAGAGAGAGAGAGAGAGAGAGAGAGAGAGAGAGAGAGAGAGACACGGAGGGAAGGGGGACAGCAGAAGGTGTATGTGTGTATATGTGTGAAAGGTCAGAGTTGATGGCGATAGGAATGGTACAGAAGTGGGAGGTGGGAAACGAGCATGGTTGAATACAATGAGTGTGTGATATATGGAAGGAGTAGACTGTGTGTGGAAGTTTGTAAAAAGAGTGTGTGGATATAATAGCAGTCTGAGAAAATGTGAGGGGACAAAGAAGGCATAAAAAATAAATAAATATGTATGTAGCCATTGCAAAATGAAATGATAGTTTATGCTTGAGTATATATTTAGAAATTATTAATGATGAATTTTGCAGGAGTCGCTTTGAAGGATAATAGGTGCTGAACCAAATGAATTGAGAGGAGGTTAAGTTAAATAGCAGGAAAAATAAAACAAAGAAAACACGGCATTAGATTGATAGACTTGATGGAGATGATTAGGGCTGTCAAACAATTATATTTTGATAAAATCGATTAAATTTAGTTTGGATTGATCCCAATTCATCACTTAATTAAGGAGCTTTTTTTTTTATTAGATTTTTTCCGCCTGCCAAATTTGAAGAGCACCTGTTATGTGTTAATTTTTGAAAGTCTCGTGTTATAAGGATGTCTTCAACATTTTTTGATCCACTACACATGCTCATTTTTCTATTCAGTGAATTATTTTCATAATCTAAAATGAAGAAGAGAAAAATGTCTCCAATGTTTTGACATAAACAAATTATCTGAATGTCAAAGTTATACAAAAAATACAAAAATATATATTAAATGCTTTACGGTTAATGCATGTAGTGGTGTTTATTACTTAAACATAATATGTGCTAACTTTGACGTAAACATCTGTCATAATGTGACTAATCTGATAACTTTTTGTGATTATTTAATTAGTTCACACTTTAACCTACAGCACTAGAAATGCTCCAAAATATAGAATAATGTAATATTAAATGACAAGTATATCTTGGTCATCCACAATGAAAAGACTGTCATTGTAAGAGTAAGCCTACTATTTTTTTTATTTTATCCCTATATGGGAACATTGTACAAGTCTTTGGCCATTGAAAGATGCAAATCCTGGTGTCGACCAAATCTCTTCATAAATGGAACAATGGAAGAGTGACTCCAGTCTGGAAAAACTCTGGAACAAAGGAGGACTTTTGTTGTGTAGGGGGGCACAACGTCACACACAGGACAATGATGAACACCTGTTATGTGTGATTAACTGTTTTTGAAAGGACTTACAGTTACATCCTGAGCAGCTTGGATGAACAAAAACTGGACTGGCTGGACAAAACCCGAGCATGGATGGACACACTCATGAAAGCTCAGAGGACAAAACCGTTGAACAATGGTTGGGAGACACTGGGAGGACGCATTAGACAAGTGGGTATGGATTGTATGATGTTACCATATTGAAGGAATTTTGTTAATGATCAAATCAATCATCATTTTAAGAAGATTTATTAGAATGAATAGAAAAATAAGTGTGGATGGTTAAGATATATAAGTGTTGAAATTTGTGAAACTCTATTGTTGCTTATTGAGATGCAATAACTAAGAAAATTGGTTTAATTAGGTAATTTGGCTGTATCATTTAGACTATGAGAGACTATCCATCCATCCATCCATCCATCTTCTTCCGCTTATCCGGGGTCGGGTCGCGGGGGCAGCAGCTTCAGGAGGGAAACCCAGACTTCCCTCTCCCCAGCCACTTCAACCAGCTCCTCCGGTGGGATCCCAAGGCGTTCCCAGGCCAGCCGAGAGACATAGTCTCTCCAGCGTGTCCTGGGTCGTCCCCGGGGCCTCCCACCGGTGGGACATGCCCGGAACACCTCCCCAGGGAGGCGTCCAGGAGGCATCCGAACCAGATGCCCGAGCCACCTCAGCTGGCTCCTCTCAACGCGGAGGAGCAGCGGCTCGACTCTGAGTCCCTCCCGGATGACCGAGCTTCTCACCCTATCTCTAAGGGAGAGCCCGGACACCCTGCGGAGGAAACTCATTTCGGCCGCTTGTATCCGGGATCTCGTTCTTTCGGTCACGACCCACAGCTCGTGACCATAGGTGAGGGTTGGAACGTAGATCGACCGGTAAATCGAGAGCTTTGCCTTTTGGCTCAGCTCTTTCTTCACCACGACGGACCGATACAGAGTCCGCATCACTGCAGACGCTGCACCGATCCGCCTGTCGATCTCCCGCTCCATCCTACCCTCACTCGTGAACAAGACCCCAAGATACTTGAACTCCTCCACTTGGGGCAGGATCTCATCCCCGACCTGAAGACGACACTCCACCCTTTTCCGACTGAGGACCATGGTCTCGGTTTTGGAGGTGCTGATCCTCATCCCAGCCGCTTCACACTCGGCTGCGAACCGCTCCAGTGAGAGCTGAAGGTCCCGGCCTGATGAAGCCAACAGCACCACATCTTCTGCAAAGAGCAGAGATGCAATGCTGAGGCCACCAAACCGGAACCCCTCCACTCCTCGGCTGCGCCTAGAAATTCTGTCCATAAAAGTTATGAACAGAATCGGTGACAAAGGGCAACCTTGGCGGAGTCCAACCCTCACCGGAAACGAATCCGACTTACTGCCGGCAATGCGGACCAAACTCTGGCAACGGTCGTACAGGGACCGAACAGCCCGTAACAAGGGGCCCGGCACCCCGTACTCCCGAAGCACCCCCCACAGAACTCCCCGAGGGACACGGTCGAACGCCTTCTCCAGATCCACAAAACACATGTGGACTGGTTGAGCGAACTCCCACGCACCCTCGAGGATCCTGCGGAGGGTGTAGAGCTGGTCCACTGTTCCACGGCCAGGACGAAAACCACACTGCTCCTCCTGGATCCGAGATTCGACCTCCCGACGGACCCTCCTCTCCAGCACCCCTGAATAGACCTTACCAGGGAGGCTGAGGAGTGTGATCCCTCTGTAGTTGGAACACACCCTCCGGTCCCCCTTCTTAAAAAGGGGGACCACCACCCCGGTCTGCCAATCCAGAGGCACTGTCCCCGATGTCCACGCGATGTTGTAGAGGCGTGTCAACCACGACAGCCCCACAACATCCAGAGTCTTTAGGAACTCCGGGCGGATCTCATCCACCCCCGGGGCCCTGCCACCGAGGAGCTTTCCAACCACCTCAGTGACTTCGACCCCAGAGATAGGAGAGCCCACCCCAGAGTCCCCAGACTCTGCTTCCTCAAAAGGAGACGTGTTGGTGGAATTGAGGAGGTCTTCGAAGTATTCCCCCCACCGCTTCACGACGTCCCGAGTCGAGGTCAGCAGCACCCCATCGCCACTATACACAGTGTTAATGGTGCACTGCTTTCCTCTCCTGAGACGCCGGATGGTGGACCAGAATTTCCTCGAAGCCGTCCGGAAGTCGTTTTCCATGGCCTCACCGAACTCCTCCCATGTCAGAGTTTTTGCCTCAGCAACCGCCGAAGCCGCGTTCCGCTTGGCCATCCGGTACCTGTCAGCTGCCTCCGGAGTCCGACAGGCCAAAAAGGCCCGATAGGACTCCTTCTTCAGCTTGACGGCATCCCTTACCGCTGGTGTCCACCAGCGGGTTCGAAGATTGCCGCCGCGACAGGCACCGACCACCTTACGGCCACAGCTCCGATCGGCCGCCTCAACAATGGAGGCGCGGAACATGGTCCATTCGGACTCAATGTCCCCCACCTCCCCCGAGACAAGGGAGAAGCTCTGCCGGAGGTGGGCATTGAAACTCTTTCTGACAGGGGATTCCGCCAGACGTTCCCAGCAAACCCTCACAATACGTTTGGGTCTGCCAGGTCGGACCGGCAACTTCCCCCACCATCGGAGCCAACACACCACCAGGTGGTGATCAGTTGACAGCTCCGCCCCTCTCTTCACCCGAGTGTCCAAAACATGCGGCCGCAAATCCGATGACACGACTACAAAGTCGATCATCGAACTGCGGCCTAGGGTGTCCTGGTGCCAAGTGCACATATGGACACCCTTATGCTTGAACATGGTGTTCGTTATGGACAAACCGTGACGAGCACAGAAGTCCAATAACAGAACACCGCTCGGGTTCCGATCAGGGGGGCCGTTCCTCCCAATCACGCCCCTCCAGGTCTCACTGTCATTCCCCACGTGAGCGTTGAAGTCCCCCAGCAGGACGAGGGAGTCCCCAGAGGGAGCGCTCTCCAGCACACCCTCCACGGACTCCAAGAAGGGTGGGTACTCTGAGCTGCTGTTTGGTGCATATGCACAAACAACAGTCAGGACCCGTCCCCCCACCCGAAGGCGGAGGGAGGCTACCCTCTCGTCCACCGGGGTAAACCCCAACGTACAGGCGCCGAGCCGGGGGGCAATAAGTATGCCCACACCTGCTCTGCGCCTCACACCGTGGGCAACTCCAGAGTGGAAGAGAGTCCAACCCCTCTCAAGAGGACTGGTACCAGAGCCCAAGCCGTGTGTGGAGGCGAGTCCGACTATGTCTAGTCGGAACTTCTCGGCCTCGCACACCAGCTCGGGCTCCTTCCCTGCCAGAGAGGTGACATTCCATGTCCCAAGAGCCAGCTTCTGTAGCCGGGGGTCGGTCCGCCAAGGTCTCCTCCCTTGGCCGCCACCCAGCCCACACTGCACCCGACCCCTTTGGCCCCTCCCACCGGTGGTGAGCCCGTGGGAAGAGGGACCCACGTTGCCCCTTCGGGCTGTGCCCGGCCGGGCCCCATGGGTGCAGGCCCGGCCACCAGGCGCTCGCCAGCGAGCCCCGCCTCCAGGCCTGGCTCCAGAGGGGGGCCCCGGTGACCCGCGTCCGGGCGAGGGAAACGTGTCTCCAAAATTTTTTATCATCATAGGGGTCTTCTGAGCCGTTCTTAGTCTGGCCCCTCACCTAGGACCTGTTTGCCATGGGTGACCCTGCCAGGGGCATAAAGCCCCAGACAACATAGCTCCTAGGATCATTGCGACACGCAAACCCCTCCACCACGTTAAGGTGCCGGCTCACGGAGGGGTATGAGAGACTACTTTTATATTATTCATCTCAATTCAATTTTATATTTAGATTTAGCTGTTAAAATATTGGAATTCTTAGAATTAATGATAGTGGTGATTCCGATGTACATTGAAGATACAGATTTAGCTGTGTTAAGTATATTTATATATTGCAGCTGTTTAATGGAGTAAGATAAACTATAGCAGTATTTTGCAGCTTATAGAACTTAAGACAAAAAATATGCTGAAATTAGTAGGTCAAATTGCAAAGACTTAATTGAATGATTGAGGTTATAAGTCCCTTTTAACCCCTTTATGGATAAAATAGTTAGAATTTGAAGGTGAACTTTTTTAAAATATATATATATATATATATATATATATATATATTAAATATAGTGAGATTTCTACTGCTAAACAGAACCAAAAAAAAGAGACACATAGGATTAAACAAATCACCTGAGTACGTTTGAATTTTATATATAGTTTGGATATGTCCAGAGGAGGAAGAGTGAGTATATTGGAAGATATGACTTTCTAAATGCCAGGTAGGAGATCTAGAGGAAGACTAAATGGATGAAGTTAAAGAGGATATGAAGGTAGTTGGCGTGAGAGCAGAGGATGCAGAGGACAGGGTTAGATGGAGGCCACTGATTCGTTGTAGCGGCCCCTAAAGGAAAAAGTTAAAAGAAGAAGATATGTAAAATAGTCAGATAAATGTCGTAGAGTATACCTTTGATATATGTTAAATTATTTGGCTAGAAGAGATTGTTGCATAAGTAAAGGACCATAATAAACTGAAACTGGAGTGAATACTTTGTATCTGGATAAAAATAGTGGTAAAAGAGATGTCTGAAGTAGTATGACATTGAATTGGCATTGAAAAGTACTACAGTGGACAAATCTGATGTTAGTGATTCTGAGAAGAAATACAAGGAAAATGAAGTTGGAGTATTCGAGCTATCCTTGTTAGTATTTTGTTTAAATTAATTTCTTTTATTATTTTATTTATTTTATTTTTTATTTTTTTTACATAGTCTGTGATGATGACAGTTAGAAAATAGTAACTTAGGATAAGTTTAGTTTGTGAAACGTTAGGTTTGCAAGAGCTTCGTGGGGAAGATGAGTAAAAGGTTGATGTTGAAAAATTTGGGATAGTATTCATATTCATGAGTGAAAGGGGAGCTGTGGGGTGTAAATGTCTGATTTAAATTCTGTGGTTATAGCTCCAGTATGTGGGTGTACTCTTATCTTTATTGTAATGTGTGTATCTGTTGTGATTTGTGAGATTGTTTGTCTGTGGAGTGTGTTGTTTGTTTGTTTGTTTGTTTACTCACGTAACAACAAAAAAAAGAAAAAAAAGGTGAGTAAGAGAAGAAGAAAGCAGCTGCAGACGCCTATGGGAGTAGCAAACAATTGCATACACAATATGGCCATGATAATTAGTACAAGTAAGGGTGTTTGTGATCACAATATGAGAGTAATTGCCTCTCACCCGTAACTGTATATTTTCTGACTAGTCTAATTGAGTATAATGGCGGATTAGTGAAAATTTGACTTGAATATTGATTGAAGGATTGTTTATGATCGTGACAATTTAAGGGCACCATTTGACCGACAAAATAGTCATATGGAGAAGGCCCAATTTTAATGATGTGGCTTCGGATGATTGTGCCACTTCTGAGCTGTTACGACTTCATATGACGTTAAGAGTGTTATTGACTTTACGGGGACAGACTGACCGTGACTTGTATTGTTTTGTTGTTTAACCCCTTTTTCTTGCAGCACGACAGACTCATCATGATGGATTTGTGAAGTTTTTTTCTAACCCCGATTTTCTTACAGTTTTATTGCTTTTTTTGTCATTGATAGTTGATTTATTCATGATGGATGCTAATAGGGCTGCACGATATTGGAATAACATGATATGCGATATGGCTGCTGAATATAGCAATTTAACATGTATCTAAAGAACTGACATTTTTGTAATTTGATGAAAGAATTAAAAGAATTAAAAGAATTCTTTTCATGCACCAAAATAGGCAAACTAATTGTATATTTAAGGGTAGTTACCTCTCAGTTATCAACTATTGGATGGTTGTTGCATTTTTTAGTTGATGTCTGACTGGTTGAATTTATGCAAAGCGTAAAATTCCAGATTAAACATTGCATGGGCCATCATCGCGATATCAATGTTTTTTCGACATGTTGTGCTGTCCTATGCTAGACTGGTCTTGCAGGTCGGAGATCTTCAAGAACCACCTCCCAGCTTTGTGTATCTAATCTGCGTCTGAAATGACTTCTTATGGACTGATTTCTATTTACCATTGTAGATTTGTTTGTGTTGCAATGTGTTTTTGGTGTAGTAAGTAAATGAGTGCTTTCAGGTTAGGTTTCTGTGTTTTCGTGAGTGCCGATCCCGAGACGTGGACGGTAAGTTGGTTCCAGTCTGAGTACCAGGAGTCTTCTGGTATCGTTTGTGTTGACACATGACGTATGTGTCAAAAGGGGGAATTGAATGTAAGTAAGGAATTTTTTTTATATATAATTTTCAAAATTTTACATAGTTCAACCGATTGGGAAAAGTTCTCATGTTTGATTTTTGTCTAGGGGACTTGGTGATAGCAGCTGCTGAATGGCCCGAATAGCAGCCCGTGATACCAATTGTGAGCCCTCAACTGACTCAGGTGCAACCATCAGCCGTGGGCCCCAGCCACCTCCAGCGCAACCACCAGCAGCCCTGTGAGGAGGTCCTCAACTAGCGCTCCCTTCAGCGCCTGCACCGTCATCACCTCCAGTTCCTGCTGAGGTGTTCAACTCCAACCAGCCAGGAGCAGCCGCCAAACAGCAAACGTCTACACGACCACCACCAGGCACACCTTTTTGACCACGACCAGACCCTCCACCGCCAGAAATGCCACGCCCCCAGATGAGCTTTCCGCAAACCCCCACCAGGATCACTCACCTGATGCCCCATCCAGCAGTCCCCTTATAAAAGGCCCCCTGGCTTGACCCAAAATCTGCTCTGACACATTTTCCTTTCTTCTGACCCAGCAGACATATGTAGGGGTTTTCCAATCACGTGTGCTCTGGCTGGCCTTGAAGGCATTCTGTGAGATAGGGGTTTTCCGAACACGTGAGCTACACGTGCTACACGTGAGTGAGTGAGCCAAGACCAGGTGCAGGCCATAAAAATGTCTTGTCCGCAAGATTTATGAGCAGGAAGGTACACATGAGCTTGCGTAATCATGAAGTTCATACAGAGGTCAGCTTTAAACTAGGCCAAAGGTTGCGAGCCTAAGTTTACGTGGAGTACCAGTGCCCCCAATGGTCACAAAATAGTACTGCACCAAGTTAAACTCCTATCTTGCAGTGCACTCTAGTGGCCAAAGACATTCATATGAATAATTAGGCTAATATGTAGGAGTGGGCAAATTTTGTAGTGGCCCAATACCGTTAGCTACCTTAAGATGTTACGCCCAAGGAAAAAGTTTGGGGGTGGATTCTAGTAAGGCTATAAAAACCAGTGCATCCCTTTGTTCGACGGATTTCTGATCCCTTCTGGCCAGAATATATGTCTTGTTTGTATGTCTGTGTCAAATAAATCTTTTTGTCTACAGCTTGAATCTCGGCCCGGCACTCTGTTACTTTTTTTCTAAATTCTGAGTTGTTGAACTTTTCCTTTAAAGCGAATACAGGCGAAGATTCTCCTTCCGACACCCGGGATGCATAATATACGATCACTCTTGGAGAGGACAGTCGGAGCCCCCCCCCCCTCTCCCCGACATATCTCCCCTGAGCGTCGGCCCGGTGGGAGGGCTAAGACGGCCTTCGCCGGGACGTAAATCTCGGTCCGGCCGTCTGCCTCTCGTCCGGGCCGACGAAACAACAATATCCCGATATATTTTGGCTTAATATCGATATACGATATATATCCCGATATATATATTATAATATTATATTTATATGTATATATATTAGGGGTGTTAAAAAAATCGATTCGGCGATATATCGCGATACTACATCGCACGATTCTCGAATCGATTCAATAAACGGCAGAATCGATTTTTTATTTTTATTTTTTTTTAGGATTCACACCTTGAGCATGGAAGAATGTTATATGAACGGAACATTAAGCCTTAATATTTTATTTTAATGCTGTTCAAACATGAAACAGACTACAACCTCTATAAGACTGAAATTTCAGATAAATAAATAATAAATTTTCATATAAATCTTACACTCTACAAGCTTACTGATTAGTATTTTCTAAATTTGAATGAAAAAAAATCGCAACAATCGACTTATAAATTCGTATCGGGATTAATCGGTATCGAATCGAATCGTGACCTGTGAATCGTGATACGAATCGAATCGTCAGGTACTTGGCAATTCACACCCCTAACATATATATGTATATATATGTATATATATATATATATATATATATATATATATATATATATATATATATATATATATATATATATATATATATGTATTTTTTTTTCCCTCCACAAGAAAATTTCGAGTCAAAGCTAAAATATAACATGGCACAAATAGTTTTATTGATATTGATATTTCAGTGAATAGGGGCTAAATCAAATGAATAAATAATAAACAGGTTTCTTCACCTGGTTCATGAATAATGTTCAGTTGTTCAAATCAAATATAAATGCTGTGTAACCATTTTTTAAAGGTGCACAGTTAAATAAAAATATAATCTTAAAAATATCCTATAAACTATAATCAGCCGAGCTTTTTCTGAGCTCTATGCACGAGAAAAGTACACACATATACACTGATAACTATAAGTGGTTTACTGAAATAAAATTACAGAATTTCTTCCCCTTTCTGAGAAATCCACAGATGCAAATAAGGATCATTACAAAAGGACAAAATATGACAAACCCTAACTGACGGTTTATGACTGCAGCTCCTGCAGCATGCAGCCACACACACTTTATCCTTAAATTTGTGGTACTGTTTAGATGGTGAAAAGTATTTGTAGTGCTTCCACAGTCCACCCCTCGCTTACACTTGTCTATCGCTCTCCTCTCAGTGTTGCGAGTGTAGTGTAGCTTGTTGCTAGCCATTCATGCTCACTGCTGCTCGCTGGCTCAAGCCTAATTTATGCCTCCACGTTTGCTCTCGCGTCGATGAGCGCCGTCGATCACATGATCGACGCGAGCCATGAATTTTAAGTGCTGCGTCGCTCGTGGCCGGCCGACGTGCACACGTCGCCAATCCTTGGACGCACGTCGATGGCGGGGCGTCGCTCGCTTCTGATTGGTCCGTTCGATGGCGTTTTTTCTTTTTTTTCTCTCTCTCTCTCCCCGCCCCCCGCCCAGATAGTTTCCGTGAAGGCAACTGGCGGCGCAAATCGACTTCCCTGCTCGGAGACCACGGCTGTGCATGTGGATATGTGCCTGGGACGAGAGGCGGAAAACAACAATAAAAAAAAATAAAAAACTGTGTTCGCTAAGCGCACGGCTGTTGTGTTTTGGCGAGTTTACGGCCGACACCGGTGCAAATTGGCAATAATTAATTGCCACGGTGATGAACTTACTCTCCCCCCGGCTTTGTTTCGTGTTTCTGAATTAAATTGAACTTCCTGAATCCGTCATAAAATGCAGAGGAATCGCCACTCTGTGGCGGCCCAGCCATAGCGACAGCGGGACTTGGTGTGAAACTCCAGCAGACACCGATGTGTATTGCGCACAAGTCGGAAGGCAAACGCACGAGCGGAGCTCCAACGTGACGCCTCGACGCGAGCCTCTCGCAGAAGCATACTGAGGCCTTCAGGGGCTCGCCACACGGGAGGCGACGTTGCTCGCTCTCCATTTATTTTCTATGGAAGCAAGGCGACAAGGCGAAAATCGCCTCCCCTCTTCCCTCTCGGCGACACGCGACGTTCTTGCATGTGAAAAATCACGCGCGTACACGTCTACGTAGGTCCGTGACGCGATACTAGAAAGTTGAAACATGTCGCCTCCCATGTGTCCAGTTTGACATGGGAGGCGACGCGATACGTAATTCGCTGTTGCTTGTCGCCTGCCGTGTACAATCAATTCTTCTGCCGTGCTTGGCGTGTTGGAGAAGAGAAGTGTGCGTCAGAAGTGTCGCCCCTCCCTCGCTCCCTCTTTTTTTTTTTTACCGCGATTTGCATGAGTACTTCACAAGTGTGAGGTGTCACCCCCTCCCCTCCCCCTCACACCTCCTGTGCACGAAAGGGGAGAGGAAGGGGGCAGCACGGGGCAGTGAGTGCAGCAGACTCAGCACACAGCGCTATATCGATATAGACGGAATGGCCTAATTCCATATCCCGTTTAAAAATATATCGATATAATTTTTATATCGATATATTGCCCAGCCCTAGTCACTGGCGACAAACAGTAAAAGTTCCGGATCCATAATGCACGTTAACTTCACATTTGAAGTTTGAAATAAAGGCTATTCCAAATTGATCACGATGGAATTTATGTCTCAGGGAAGCTCCACAATCCGGGATTTGCAGGCACAATTCAATGGGCTGCAACTCTTATAAATATTCACACAAAAATGCTGTAGGAACACATGCAGTTCAGGGAATATAACAATACTCAAGGTCACATGCTTTTCTTCATCCCAATCAGTGAAAATCTACTTCCATTAATAGATCTTAATTGCAACTTTCGCCTTCTACGCTTCTTATCTCATTCTAAGTTCATGCATGGCATGACACTGTCCCAAACATAAACTAGGGTTATGTTAACTTAAGAGCACAACTGTAAATACTGAAATACAAGTAAATAGTGAGATAAGCCCCTTCTTGAGCCATCACCTCATTGTGGTTTTTGTGTGTGGGATTTATCATTTATGCTACTGTAGAGTCACTCGTGGAAAACAGGTCCAAGGTGAGGGACCAGACAAAGCACGGCTCAAATACCCTTATGATCAATACAAACATTGGACTTGGTTTTCCCTCCCCCCTTTGGAGCCAGGCCTGGAGGTGGTGCTCGACGGTGAATGATGGTGGCTGGCCTGCAAGAAGGGGTGGGTGATATGACGATATTAGATCGTTAAGCTTTGACGATCTCATAAAGCTGAAAGATCGACAAGATCATCTGTAGGGCAAATTTTATACAGTTCAACTTTATGCAGGCTCAAGCTTGGTTTATGCTTGATGCATCCGTGTGGTCTTTTTTTTTTTTTTTCCCTCTCTCCACGCACTCACTCACACAAACACGCACAAAAACTTACTCCACTCCTCTAGTCAGCATGCTAATGCTAGCATGCTAATGCTAAGTAAGCATGCTAATGCTGATGTGTCCACTCCTCCACCTGGAGCCCGAAGCATCCGTGGGGTTCCGCACGACTCCCCAAACCAAATGACGTTCGAACAAAAGGCACGCGCGCGGCCGCGGATGAGTCGGACGCTCGCGGGGTTGCGGGGAGGCGGCTGGGACGGCCGGCTCGGTTTGCGCTCTCCCCCGGCCTGGGGACGCTCCCCCGCCGGTGCCAGCGTGGTCCGGCCACCTCGGAACCGAGAGCCGACGGGTACGCAACTCTCCCCGCGCCGTGACACGTCCACAATCCACATTGCCCACACGCGCACCTACGAGAATTTGTAAACTACGCGGAGTCACGAACGAGCAAACACTGTCATATACAGTGTTTTTTACTTTCCAATTCTGTGTTTTATTTACTTTGCTAACTCATTCCAAACTTTTTTTGTCGATAGTTTATTGAGGAAAAAGCATTTTCAATTTCTATTGTGGTGTTAAGCGCTGTTCATACACCATTGGCACTGTAACTAAAGTAACCGAGGCTGTTCATTACCATTTATGTTTACATTCATTGATTGATTCATTTGATTTAAAAAAAAAAAAGCACTATTTCAATTGAAACCTGTTCAGAAAGCTTAGTTGGCTTAAGATGTCTGTTTATTTTTCTTTTAGGGTTTTATATACATTTTAAATGTGTTTTAAATTTTACAAATATGTTCAGAAATGTGAAGATTGGTCAAAAAAAAAAAAAAAAAAAAAAGGAATCGTGATAAAATCAAGATCGTGAATTTATTTTTAAAGAAACGTGATATGATATTTTTACCATATCGCCCACCCCTACCTGCACGCATGAGGCTCGGCCCAAAGAAGCATCATTCGCCCCCCTTCCCATGGCTTCATCATCTGTTGGAGAGGCCAAGAGCGTCAGCTGAAGTGTGAACTGGGCGGTGCCAAAGGAGACCTTGGCAGTATGATCAGTAGCTACAGAAGCTGGCTCTCAGGACGTGACCTCTCCGGCAGGTTAGGGGCCTGAGCTGGTGTGTGATGTTGAGAAGTTTCGACTCGATACAGTCGGGCTGGCCTCCACAGCACACACTGTTTGGGCTCTACTAATAGTCTTCTTGAGAGATGTTCGACTCTTTTCCACACTGGAGTTGTCCACGGTGAGAGGTGCCGAGCAGGTGTGGGCATACTTATTGCCCCCTGGCTTGGTGCCTGTTCGTTGGGGTTCACCCCGGTAGACAAGAGGGTAGTCTCTCTCTGCCTTCAGGTGGGGGGTCGGGTCCTCACTGTTGATTGTGCTTATGCACCAAACAGCAGTTCATACTCACAGTACCCAACCTTTGTGGGTCCTTGGGACACTCCAACATTCTGCTGGGTGACTTCAATGACATGAATCCTGTGGGCAATGAGCGTGAGACCTGGAAGGACGCGATTTGGAAGAACGACACCACGATCAGAACAAATATGCTTCACAGCAACACTCAACCATATTCACATTGACTATGGATGATTTGATAGTGATTTCAGAAGCGGTGTGCAGAAGTTCACCACCAGCGCTCATTCATTCTGAAATGAGAGCTCAGTCTCATTCATGTGGCAGCCACATACCACATACTTTACTCGGCTTTTCACAGCAAAACTACTGTTTTCTTCTGGATATGCGCGCACCACACTGCATAAATGATTGTGGTCTCTGCATACCTACACAGAGTACATATATCCTTGATCGTAAAAGTCGTAAGCACACCGGCTCTGCTTAAATAATGTCTGCAGTATAATTTAGTGTATAAGATTAAAGGTGAAAATGCCATACTAGTTCCAGGGCTCATTCACAGAGTGACATATTGTCAGACTGGGAGACCAAATACTGAGCACAACCTCAAGTTGCATTCTACTCACTCTTGTAAACACCACACCTGTCCCCATTGGCGAGCTTCAAGGGCCTGTGTCTGCCCACCAAGTTGCATGACAACAACAATCTAGTGCAGTGAACTGAACCTGAGCCATGCTTGCAACTTGCATGGTAATCATAACATTTGACCGCCCCCATGCGTTTCTTTTGTCCCCTAAAGATTGATGTCTGGGGACGGGTCTTGCAAACATGCATGCAATTACAATAACTGAAGCAGTGTTAGCTGCTTTCTCAGTGACTGGCATAGACAGACACCCACCCATAAGTCACCAGCACCACAGCTGTCAAAGTATGCGGTTTCACCTATTACATAAACCCCTCACATGAACCGAAGATAGTATTCAAACTAGACTTTGCTTCAGATATTTACAACTATTTGAAGCAAGCAAACTTTATCAATGGTTAAATAACTAACTGACCTAAATCAGGAATGGTCCAATCCAAATGCGGCCCACATCCACACTCGGAGTGGCCCTTCAATTGATTTATGAACATGTCTTCTACAACTAGCCGGTGGCTGGATGAGATCACCAGGCCACACAGCAGTGTACTACCATGGCATCACTTCAATAGCACCCAGTACGTTTTAGAATTGATTTTAAGATTGTAATTACTTTTAAAGCATGTATTGGGGCTGGGCCCGAGCTATTTATCTGAGTTTTTAACCACCTACAAGCCAAACCCGCGGTCTCTCAGATGCTCAAATGAGGCCTCTTGGTTGTTCTAAAGTCGAGGCTTATAACTATAGATCGATGATACTGATACTGAGCATTTGTCTTCTAATCATGGCATATCATTTTCAACAGAAGAAGTTGGATCCGCTCCTCAAAGCAGCAGTTAACTATAAAAAAAAAATTATCTGGGTGCTGCTGAGCTTGTATTTTTTTAATCAATTTTGCTTTACTTCTAGACAAGAAAATAAAGTTTATTGGATGCTATACACAGTATTACCCCACCTACTGCCCGAAACCAGCTGGGATAGGCTCCAGCACCCCGCGACTCTTGTGAGTAGCAAGCGGTTAAGAAAATGGATGGATATACACAGTAGGAAATAAAGTGACAATGTGTATAATTTAGTGCCATCTAGTGGTGAACTAATAGTAGGCAATTACCTAAGTTCAAAGTGTGTGCATTTTTACACACGCACACTACGGTGCTTCAGAGACCACACATGGCAAGCATACCACCCACAGTTTCCGTTCCATTTATTCAGGAGAGGCGGCCCGCTATCCCTAAATCGTAGCTGCCGCTCCTTCGAATTTCTAATTAAAGCAGTTGGAGGTAGGAAGGGAGGGGAGGAGAATGCAGCACGCAGCTTAACATCGTATGGATAGTGACAAAGATGACCAGCCATCATCGGGAAATTCGCCAACATACATTAGCTAATGAATTAAAACAAAACAATAAATTTTTTAGTAGGCATCTGTCGACTGGCTGGCCAGCTTGTGGTCACGTGCACACATTCACGTGTTCCCATCTCCAACCTTCGCCAGCTGGGCTTTGCAGTAATTATTTTATTTTATTTTTTAAGTTTTAAGTAACCCCAAACCTTGGGGATTTTTTTAATTTATGTTTACTGCTCCATGGAAGTCTTAAATTTTTGTGTGGTAAACACGGAATTGACCAAACATTTTTTTTGTGTGTGTCACAAATATGGTTTTAAAATTATTATTTATGGTTGAGGAAACAATTTGAGTCGACACAATTTGGTGTTCGACTTATACGTTTTCCCCCCGAACCATAGTGACCACAACATTAACAAAATTTGTTAATTTTGATGCTATTGTGATTGGTTGGTCGAATCACGGTATTTACAGGCCAAGCGCATGACATACGTACACTCTTTAACAGTGGAACACATGGGAACTGCCTGTAACAAAATATGGCTGAACCAGAACACTTCTCATCCCTCAATGTATGTACATTTGGAGAAAAATATCTCCAAAGTCGCACGCATATCACAAGCTTCAATGGCCATTGTGCTTGACATCATCATGCACGACTTCTCAGTGAATCTTAGCAATTCAGCGTACACTATCCTAATATCTAACCAAAAAGTGAGTTATGTTTTGTCTTTTTGTGAAGCAACTCGTCTCCAAACAGAAGTACAAACAGCATCTGCCTCCGAGGGTTCATGATGACCACATCACGTCACTCATTTTCATTATTACTAACGTGGGTGAGCGCTGATTTACATTAAACAACTCAACACAACTTTATTTATATACTGCTTTCGCAACAAAGAACATTGGTTAACTTGTTTTTACACTTATAAAAATACTACAGTCTACAGTACATTTAAGAGTGCAGGGTGTGATCTACATGCACACACCAAAGGAAGCGTCTTACAAAAAATAAAATAAAAATAAAAATTGATACCTGAACTTGAGTAGCTGTTGCGTCAAACCACTTTAAGGCACCTATATAATGACTTGACATGAAAGTCACTCTATGTATCGGACTCACAAATTCGTCCAATAACAATCTGAACAGAAAACATACGGCTTGGACAAATGTCCACTTTGTTGCCTTTGACAAACTAAAGGACTGCATGCATCAAGCAGACCAAGAGAATCTTATCCATGCTTTTATCTCCAGCAGACTCGATTACTGTAACAGTCTTCTGACTAGACTCTCTCAAAAGAACATGAGCCAAATGCAGATCATTCAGAACGCTGCAGCTCGAGTTCTGACCAAAACAAAGAGATCAGAACATATTACTCCAGTAAGTAAGGATTTACACTGGCTTCCAGTCAGCTGTAGAATAGATTTTAAAGTTTTGCTATACTCATCTATAAATCACTAAATGGTTTGGGTTCTGAATATATCGAAGAAATGCTGATTGAGTACAAACCCAGCAGGGCCCCGAGATCTACAGACTTCGGCCAACTAGTGGAACCCAGAGTTCGAAGCAAACATGGTGAAGCTGCATTTAGCTATTATGCTGCACACAGATGGAATAGGCTGCCAACAGAAGTGAAGGCAGCCCCGAGTGTAAATGCTTTAAAATTCAGGGTAAAAACTTTGCTTTTTTTTCCCTCATACTTTTAAGGACTTTTAAACAGCATTAACTGTTTGTTTTTTTGTTTGTTTTTTCTTTTCCCCTTCCTTTTTAATTATTATTTTTATGGATGGATGTATGGATGATTATTTTAAACTACCTTATGCTATATGTTTTAAAGTTTGCGGAATAATGTTTTAATATTGTCATTGCATGTTCTCTCGTAACCTACTTTTATTTACTCTTCTTCCTCTGAATGTTAACTACTGTGTTTGTTGATGCTTATGTGTTGTCTTTCCTTGTGTAAAGCACATTGAGTTGCCTTGTGTATGAAATGTGCTATACAAATAAACTTGCCTTGCCTTTAACGGAAATCTTTTCCCATCACTAAGTAAGTGGCCATAAGAGATTGGAATCATGTTGTATTCGACTCAACGCAAACGTCAATACCGAGAGGTGTTTACAAAGCTGCTTTCAAAAACACATTTGTAATAGTACGTCACGTGAGGGCTCGTCTTGTGTTTTATACTGCAGTGTTTGTTAGCTTCGAAGCCACATTAAAGCAATAAAACACTTCGTTGGAGAGTGGTGATGCTAACTGCGAACTAGCTAGCAGTCAGGCTAATCCCAAAATACACAGCAGTACTACTCATAATAAGAATATTTTAACAGTCACAACAGCTTGTAATATTACGAATACACGCATGGTCATTTTGATGAATGACCTCTTTGTGTATATATGCCACAGTCAGCGAATATATGTTTGGTAAATGAGCATATAATAACAATTACTCGTAAAACCGTTTCATTACCTTTCTCTCCTTGAGTCCGCAGAGCCGGACGGACGGAAAGTCTTCCCGGAAGCCGGTACCGTAGTAATTCCGGCCAAATCCCGTCACGTGGAAGGAGTTCTCGGTCGTAAAAGGCAAGTGGAACTCGAACGACCCGTAAAACTCCGACAGCCAACACTAATAAACTTCTGACAGAGGAACATCAAATCAATCCCAATTTTTCCCTAATTACTTAACTAGAAACAGTGAACAGCCGTGTTTTTAAACGATAATACAAGCCATCATATTACCGTTTGATTTTGTAATACGCAACTACCAGCTATATCTGTGCGTGCAATCATGACGCTTATAACGTATAGGGAGTGTTCTTACGTGAACCCAATTCATATTACAGAGTAGGTTTTAATGCTATGTACTGCATGCTTATTTGAATATATCATATAGTGTATATATACTATACTGCAGTCTTTTAGTTGCTTTTTCTCAGTTGCGTCTTTGTGTAATGCGCATTGGAATGCCTTTCTGTATGAAATTATCTATATACTGTATAACTCACTTCCTTGCCATAAATAGTAACAAAAGCGGCTTGGGCCAGCATCTCATTAATAAAGATGTATGTAAACAACTGATCACAATGCCTATGCTGGTTGTCAGGGGAGCAACAAGTCACTTCAGGCCAGCCCACCCAAGGTTCCCCATTTACTGCGTCCACCATCTACACAGCTGCACAGGGGTGACAAACATATTGCAGGGGTGCCTGTCATGGCCTCACTTAGTTCAACAAAGGCAGCATGTTTGTTTTGGTTGTAGAAGACACTTTGCAGCAATATTGTTACGATGTGATAGCCAGACAGAAACAATAATCACAATAATGAGCCTGGTCTGTCAAGTCTTTTAGGGGATTTAAATATAAAGTATCTATCCACTGTTGGCTGGTTCGGAACTCCTTCCATTTACGGATGTTGAAGGCTACTGTGCTCACTGGAAACGGGCTTGTGTTTACCATGCAGTCACATTAGTGAGGTGTGTGTGTGGTCAGACACTCAAGGTTGGGAGAGACGAGTTATCTGAGGCTGCAATCAAATCTTCCGAACTGCTCAGAGGGGTGCAGTTGGGGAGGGGGACCCAAACAAAACGCAACATCAAAAAAAAATGTAGCAATGTTCATTTCACAATGTGGATCCATGTTTTATTTTGAACAAACCTTATACAGTACTGTAATAGAACTTAAAAAAAGTGACAACTGTTGAACAGTGAGGACTAAAAGGCTGGGTGAATGATTTGCTAAGTGAAACATTTACAAAGAGGGCTGGGGATGGATGTTGCCGAAGTTTGAATGCAAGCCAATCACTAGTCCAGGGCAAACCTGTGTTGAGTGGATACGGTCTAAGTGAACCTCTTCCATGTCACAGCAGTCCAATTAGTCAGACCTCCAACCATCCATTTTCAAGACAGTTGGGGCTGGTCACAGGCATCAAACCACTGCTCTTTCCAGCAATGAATCAAAACAAGTTACAAAGATAGCAAAGAGCCATGGAGGGTCACCCTTGAAAAAGGAGGAGGAGGCTGGAGGAAGGGGGGGTTGACAGTCTAAGTTTCATAGTTGGGGTTCTTGCGAAGAATAACAAAGCCCTCCAGGATGGGTGTGACAGGTAAGTACTCCTCTGTGGCCAACTCCGCTCTCTCTCCATGTGCCAGCAAAACTGGTGTGGTGTGGGTCTGGAAACCTGTGATGGCCTTAGGTTTGCCTGCTTGGCCCACAACGTCCACAGCCTGTGGAGATAATCAGAAAAACTTCCATCATGTCATGCTTTGCTGTTAATAACATGCACATTTCTCCCACGTGGTAATAAAACTATTTTTTTAATTATGTTGTTAAACCATGGCTACATTTGTCATATAGTAACTGTATGCAAGACTTTACCTGACCAACTCTGACAGAAACTGGCAGCGGTCGAAGTTCCTCATCAAAGGTGACTAGCATACGTGGCTGCATGGCTGCTACCAGGCCATAAAGAATGTAGTGAGATTTCCCCAGGATTACTGCAATGCACAGTCACACCCAGGCCAAATTTTAATGCAAAGAAATCACTGTAGAATGATTATGAATGGTGAAGCATGTTTGAAAGTAAACTCACTGTTCTTGACGTCGAGGAAGGAGACGAGCACAGTGAGGAGCCCAGCCACAGCAACCTGACTCATCAGCTGCCTGTCGCTATGGTAGGGACAGAGTGTGAGTGTGCCTTTGCCCAGGTGAGCCAGACCCTGGAGACACACAAACAGTACAAAGTCAATACTGAGCCGTGGACAAGGACACGGGCTTCTTTGTAATGCCAGCGCACACCTGGGCCAGTCGAACCATGAAGAGATTGTTGGGGTCTTTGGCATGATATTGTGCCAGCTGCCGCAGCATTGCAGCCAGGCGAGCGTTATTTGTTCCTGGAAAAGCGGGGGGGGATAAGCACGTTATGAAGTGGATGGGTACTGTGTAAAATTATGAATCGCTATGAAATATAATGTGAAAACCACCAGTAAAATCAGTGATTCATACTGAAGATCACCTGACCCAAAATATTATAAATATTTTTATATCAATGTGTATGTAATGGTTGGGTACAATAAACAGGCAGTAAATGAGTCCCACATACAACTTGATATATTTAGGAGATCCAGGCTCACCACTGCCCACCATGCCCATGGCGAAGATTGAGTTGTGTGAGACCTCGGGGTCTGCATCGTGGGAAAACTTGCTGAGGGTGTCCAAGATGTTCAAACGGGGGTTGGACACAGAGATGAGAGCCAGAGCAAGAGGCACCGCTCGCCTCAGAGTGGGCTCACCATATCGCAGCTGATTTTGAAAAATAGCACAAAAAGGAAGCAGCATTTAGATCAAATATAGACACCCCACTCTTTATTCTAGTGGTGCTTAGCAAAGAGTGGCGTCAAGGATACAACATGTCAAGCTTACCATATATAAATAAAACTCTTGAAACCATATTTTTAAGAAAATAACAGAATATAAACGCCTTAAACACCATCAATAAATATGTAATGTTTTTTTTTTTGTATTTGTTATTACAATTATTGTTAAAGCTGCTCTGTGTAACAATTTGCCCAAAAATAGTCTTTTTATTTGACCATATATGACTTAAGCATCTTCTAATTAGTATATTAACACCTTAGCTGTTCACAATGGGTACTCCTGTGAGCCTCTGGCCAATAGTTTTCAGACTGGATTCAGGTTCGAATTTACCACCGCATGTCAGCGGATGTGACGTGTGTGCAGTTTTATTTTTTGACCATAGGAGGCAGTAGTGATTCAAAATGGACTTTTCTGCATTCAGCAGATTTAAATGAATTAAAAATATGGTCTTCACATAAAATAGAAAATTTATACAACATATAAAAAGGCTACCATACTAACTAGTCAAAAGGGCTCCATGTACCACAAATAAATAGTACTTCTCACCAGATGTCCAAACGTCCGCAGTGCCATTTCAGAGCCAATCTCCTCCCCCATAGCTATGAGTGCAATACCAAGAACAGCGACCCCCTACGATGAAACAAAGTGAAATATAATATCAGCAAAGAATATCAGCAATTAAAAATGAAAATGTTAATTTACCTGGTGGGAGCCCATGTCAGCTGTTTCTTTCTTATCTTTGTCTTTTTTATCTTTCTTGTCCTTATCCTCCTCTTTTTCCTTTTCCTTGGCCTCATAGTGCTCGCTGCATATGTGCAGAAGCTGCTGCACCTTCAACACATTGCCAGAACCTAGAAAATGTGACGTGATTACATAAGAGAAGATTCCCTCAACAAAAGATGGGTAAACAGCCAAAATCACTATTAGTAGATGAAGTCTAACCTGCATAAGCACAGATATCGACTAATGTGTTGGCAAAGCTGCGGAAAGGTTCAGGAACAACTTGGAGAGCTGCCAGAGTTGTCTCAATGGCCTCTCCTTTACCTGTGATGGAAAAACCAAAGGGAAAATAAGAGAAGAGAAAAAAACTAACACAATTATTTGAACTGACCAGTCCTTCTGACTACTGTGGAGTACGAATTGAATATAATAAAAAATTGGTTTGATATGAATAAATTATCATTAAATCTAACTAAAACAAAGTTTCTTGTTTTTAGTACTAGACAAATCACTCAAGTCAAAATTCTGGTGAATTCAATTGAAATAGAAAGGGTGTATGAAAATAAATTTCTTGGAGTAGTAATAGATGACAAATTATGTTGGAAGTCACACATAGAAAATGTCAAAAAGAAAATATCAAAAATAATCGGGATACTCTACAAAACTAAGGATGTTCTGAATATGAAATCATTATATACATTATATTGTTCATTATTATTACCATATTTGACTTATTGTGTGGAAATGCATGTAAAACAAATACTAACTCTGTTTTCAAATTGCAAAAGAGCTATAAGAATTATTAATCGATCAAAATAGAGAACCAACACATTCACTATTTATTAAATTAAACACAATGAAATTTTATGACTTAGTTGAATTTAAAATAGAACAAATAATGTATAAAGTTAATAACGATCTACTCTGCCACAGTACTCAGAAGCTATTTGAAATTAGACACAGTCCTTATGAGATAAGGGGTACAAGTGTCTATTAAAAACCCAAAGCAAGAACAAATATTAAGCAAAGGTGTGTTTCAGTAAGAGGTGTGCATTTGTGGAACAGTTTTGGTAATGAGCTGAAAAGATGCAAGTCAATCGTTGAGTTTAAAAAAAATGTTCAAAAAAAAAGTTCAAGAGTATTATTTGGATCAGACGTGAACCGGTACAATTGCAGAAATGAAATGAAATGTTCTTTTGATTCCATTTTGAGGGTGATGAGGATCGTATGTGCGAGTACGATGATGTATTGTTGCGGTGTGCGCAATTACTGTTTGAAATAAGATGTAAAGAATAAGGGGTAGGATTATATAAGTTTTTAACTTCTTCCTACTCCTTTTGGACATGTAAACAATTTCTAACGATTGTTATGATTTTTTTATTTGCTATTTGTTTATGTTTACATGTTCAATAAACTTCAAACTTAAAAATTTCTCTTCTAGTAGTAATCCATGAAATTTGGCAACATCATTTTTCAAATCCCAGTTAATGGAAATGTATCAAATGATTTAGATACCAGAAATACAATGAGAGCGCAGCTTTATGGTCAAAGTTTTAGTCCTGCGTGTAACCCTTTACTCTTGTACAAACAAAAATCACAATTACGCATTGAGATCAAAAATTGTATAAGTGGTATCTAGTAAATTACAATAAGCAATGGCACAATAAATGTCTCCAGGGCATCTATGACTAACAATCCAGTGATGCAGTTCACACTGTACCTGCATGGTCGCTTTTACAGGTACCCTATTTTGGTTGGCTATTTAAGTTGTCCCAGAGTAAATTGCAAGTCGCACCAGTCAGAACAGTAGACTTCGGACCAAAAAAAAAATAAAAATAAAAATCACTGTTCCCTAATCATGTTGACGGTAGCCAACTAGTTCCAGTTGGAATCAAAACTCCCTCTTATAGCTATGGAAAATGATTTTATTTTTTGTTTAAAATGGCTTAAGGTGACGGAAGAAGCAGTGGGAATGAATGTTGACGTATGTAAACAAACACGTAAATGACTATCAAGTCCAGAAAAGAACCACAGTACCAATCTTATTCATCAAACGATATATATATATATATATATATATATATATATATATATATATATATATATATATATATATATAAACCAATATAGTAATTATTGCGACAGGCCTAACTGTTTTTTTGCCAATATGTTCAATATACAAGTTCACAACTGAATGGTACAATACTAGGGGTGTGAATTGCCTCGTACCTGACGTTTCGATCCGTATCACGATTCATAGGTCACGATTCGATTCGATGCCGATTAATCCCGATATGAATTTACAAGTCGATTGTTGCGATTTTTTACTCAAATTTAGAAAATACCATTCAGTAAACTTGTACATGTACACTGTAAGATTTGTATGAAAATGTATTATTTATTGATCTGAAACTTCAGTCTTATAACTGTAAGCTACTGTATTTAACAAACAGCTTGTAACATTTTTCATGTTTGAACAGCGTTAACATTCTTCCATGCTTAAGGTGTGAAATTTAGACGTTTTGTTGAATATTTTTCCATCAAAAATGGATGTTAAAAAAATCGATTCGAGAATTGCGTGCTGTAGTATCGCGATATATTGCCGAATCGATTTTTTTTAACACCCCTATACAATACTATGGTAAATGTCAAGTTCTCATCAATTCATTTCTTACATTTGAAGTAAAACAATGTAAACTGGAACTGTACCTGTAATCTTTGTTAATGGAAATGAGGGTGATTCAAAAATACTGTTTAAAAGTAGCAAGCAAAAAATGTGCAATCGAACTGCTGAGAGAGACTCTCACTATCACAAAATTATTAATAATATAAATTATTATTATATTAACGGCATTTTTCAGACTTTGGAGGTTTCCGTGTCCGCCCCAAAAACAATTCCAGCTATCATTGAGCATTTTCAAAAATAGTGTTGATTGATTGTTACCCAAGTGGTTGAGTCCTAAGCCAAGAGGGAGCCAGCGAGCATACGTGTCTTTCAGTTCCTGTTCGTTCTTTTCCATGATGGTCTGCACAATGGTGGATGTCACCTCACCATTACACGACCCCACAGCGATCATACCACACGCAAGTGCTGTCACTCCAACCACCTGGATGAAAAAAACCCAACAAAGAAATGTATACATTTTTTGCATACTTATTCAGGTGAAGAAAGATCCGCACATAAAACACACCTCCATGCTGGATTTTGAGTCTCCCATGACAGGCAGAAGCAGGGACAGAACATCTTCTCTATTGGAGCCAGCATAAGCCAGACCCAATCTGTAAATTAAAGGTAGATGGCAGGTAACATTTAGCACATGGGTCATCCACGGGGGTACCAAGTAGGCCACAAGGACCACATGAGATAAGGCTAGAAAACTGTGGAACATTCAAGTTATCTTTTTTCTCTCTTCAACTTGTCCTCACCCAAAAATGGCACCTATCCTCATGGTGTTACTGTTATGGAGGACATAGTCTGAGAGCAGGGCAAGGGCTGGATCACATTCATTTCTTACACCTGAGTTTACGATGCCACAGGCAAGGAGTGCACCAGACTGCAAAAAGAGATGAAAAAAGGTGAAGATGAAAATAGAATATGTTGTCTTGAAATGAATGTCAAAACTGAATTGTCTAATTTACCTTTATGTAGTCCTCAGATGAGTAAAGATATTTATCAATCTGGGTTAGGCCACCATCCACATCCCACAGCAAGATCATCCCAAGAGACGCTGCAGCGCTCAACATGCCTTGGAAATTTCAAATTAGATAGATATGTTCAGATATGCAGGGATGCAAAAAAAGATTATTGGTAGAGCTGGGCACTTCTGTCTCTCGTCGTTTACGGCACCCACCTTTCTATGAGTGCCAGTGATGCAAAGCCTCGAGGGAAAAAAAAATAAAAATACACAGAATGAGCCCATTTACGTCCGTAGGTCGGGGTGAGTATACACGGTCACTTTCATTTTGTGTATTTTTGTGGGCCTTCATATCATAAAGCATTTGCCGAATATGCAGAAACACTCTGCAAAACGTGGGTGTCATCAACAATGGAAAGCAACAAGCGACAGAAGTGCCCAGCACTGGTTATTAGTATATACTGTATTTTGTACCATGATCCTTGTTCTTGTACAACCATTTGTTGCCATCATCTGTTAATAGTTTATCTTGTCCAAATGCTGCATTAACAAAGCCATTCACAAAGGAAGAGGCCAAGTTCATACGGGCTGAGTCCACCTGGGAGCCACTTCCTCCAAACCCTTTTAACAGAGAGGGGGAGGGGGGAGAAAGAAAGAAAGGGGAAAAAAAAAAAAAAAAAAAAGACTCATTCAATGACAGTGACATTACAGTACATGTATTTGAAAAAAATAAAAATAAAAACGAAAAATAATTTGTCTCTTAGATAAAATGTAAAACTAATAGTGTAGTTCTATTTGAAGCACATCTTGACTGGATATGTACAATTAAATTACCGTGTGTTATCACAAAGTTTTCCCTTTCCACAATTTATCCAAGACTTACTGTTATTTTCCAGGTGTGTTTTGTAGATGTCATCTGGGACTTTGGGTTCCATGATGTCCAACTGTGGAGGTCAGGAATAGTGTGTCACAAGGTAATGATTAACTAGTATTATTAGTTATTTATAGTATGTTGAGAGAACCAGTTAATCAAAACTATCCAAATGATGGTTTGAGCTCATGGTATGACAGCATGCATGCAGAACATGCAGTCAGTAGCACAAGTTTCAAACAGATTGGTACAAAATGAGATACAAAAACAACAGTAACTCATTTGCTCCCAATAACGTATAAATATGTTTTTTAAAAATGTTTTCAGTGTCCCAAAGACGTATTTATACGTTTGTTTTTTTATGCTAGAGCATACAGAAGGCTTTGATGCCTCTCAATGGCAAAGAACAGTTGCGCAAATGGTAGTTATTACACAAACGGCCAGCAGGTCACGGTGGCAGCAGTGCAAAGGAGATCAACCAGGGCCATGTTGAAAAAAAAGCTCAATTACTCACACCAAAAGCACATCTCTCTCTTTTTTTTTCCTGTCAATGTACACAACTAGGATGACAAGCAGATAGGAGAACTGAGACGTGCCCGCGATGTCATCAAACTCAAAATGAACCACAACAAAAAACAAACAAACAAATTTAAAAAAACAAAAAAAACAGCAGTGATTCCGTGGTCATCATCGTGTCTCAGATTTAAAAATAAAATAAAAAATCTTTTGGCTAAACGGTAGGTTTATTTCATGTCTCAAATTTTTACGTTTCTGAAATACTTCACACTGTGCACATATTGTGTTTGTGTCTTTTTAAAGGTTAAATATTTATATTTCAAATGATCAGCCTTTTGTTTTATTGATTCTTATTTTGAATAGAAAAAAAAACAATTATAACTATCAATAACGACTAATAAATATTTAAACTGATACATTTTTCTGTCATATCGCCCAGCCCTTTGTTGTGGTCTATTTAAAGCTACTCTATGTAGTTTTTCCCCAAAAAATATCTTAATAGCCTTTTTATTTGACCATTTTTGACTGAAACATATTCTAATTAGTAGATCAACATCTTCGCTGTTCACAATGGGTACTCCTACAAGCCTCTTGCCAATATTATTTAGGAAGCGTCCGGTCTGAATCCTTCGAATTTCCCGCCCTCTGTCTGCGGGATGTGACGTCATTCGCGTCATCGTCAGTTGTTTCCTGTCGCGCGAAGACGGAACTAGTACAGATTTTCGCTGCCCCAGACACCCGCTGTTACTCCGCGGAAGGCTGCTCAAAAAAACAAAAAAAAAAACAATATCAAGTGCCAAGAAAAAAAAAATCTAAACTTGATAGTGACCGACGCCGAGAACGAGAGTGAACATTGGTTTGACATTTCAGCGGTGGAGAAAGTTGAGATCGGACTTGGATTAGAAAAGTGATTCACAGCTGGCTTTCTTTCTCCTCCAAAAGGTAAGAAGCGAGTGTCTTGACATTTAGAAGAAAATGTGTTGTTTTCAAATAGCAGTAACCTCAAGATCGATCACTTCTCGGTTGTAACTATTGGGGTGAAAGTGAGGTGGACGGCAACATTTAGCGTGAAAGGGGCGGCAAAGTTGAATGTAATAGAACAGAATGACTTTATGAAGAACAGACGTTCCATTCCGCGGCGTTTCAATCAGGCTAAATGTTGCCTTATTTTCCTCCGTGAAAACAGCCTATTGTAGCTACATTATGCTAACGGAATGTGAACGGTACTACTGAATGGCGATAACATTCACGGCCATATCACACTAAGTAGTGAATAGGTCTATATGTTTTTCACAATCGTCAATTTCCATAACTGACAGCCCACCTTTCGGCTAATGCACAATGACGCTAGCCTGGGGGCGACATACACTAATAATGACTAGAATCAGGTTGACGTCCGTCGAGCGGGGTGACTACAATATGTAACTGCATATTAACATCGGAATGAGGTCCAATTAATTGACGTAATT